>NC_059367.1:980000-1080000 GCF_019703515.2 Myxocyprinus asiaticus | reverse complement strand
AAAATCATTATAGTACACTTGTTTACTAACATATTACATGTTCAAAACTGTAAAGAATACTCTGTGTACTCAAGTTTGAGAGGAAAGCATGCAATTTGTGGGAAAGATGCATCTAGAGAAAAGTATGGGGCTAGGGGCTAAATTTGAGAAAATTTTGAATATTTTTTGGTTAAATTTGATTCAGAGATTTACACACACACCAAAAAACAACAACAACAACAACAACAACAACAACAAAAAACAGTTTAAAGTTGTATAACATCCAGAAAATCAGAAGGGGAAAGGTCACAACTGGTTCTTCTCATACGGGTCAAAAATGACCCAAAGACAATAGTAGGGTTAAGATAGCAAAACAAATAGACTTATCAACTTTTAAAAGGCAGAAGAATATGCTTCCCATATCTTTTGTTGTTGATGTAAAAGACCATGCCTCCAATCAAACCCAGTATTTCAAAACAGTATTTTGATGTAAATTTGACAAAATTGCAACATATGCTTTTATAAAAACTGTGAATTTTCCTATTCAGCCTATGTCGTGTGAATAATGTTGCATATTATTGGGTCTCTGCAGTTCATGATAGTTTATACAGCTTAATGGTTGATTTAGGACTTTTTTAACTTTTGTATTAAAAACAATGTTGGTAGTGTGTTGGTCGCCACTTGATGCCCATAAAATCTGTGTCCTGAAGCAAAACAAGTTGAGAGACATTGATCTAACCTTCATCATCACACCCATTTCTGATCTATGTCATTGTAACAGGTTGAAGCTAAAGATGTTGGAAAAATCTTCAAGGTCCGTGTTGGTACTGACGGCGCGGGCATCGGTTCTGGCTGGTTTCTGGAGAGGGTGGAGATCAAGCGCCTAGTGATGGCCCTGGTGCCCAAAGAGAAGAAAGAAGATAAAAAGAAAAAGAAGAAGAAAAAGAAAAATGAGGATGATGAGGAGGGTGGTGAGGAAGAGATGCGAGAGGTGGTGATGACGTATTTATTCCCCTGCGATCGCTGGCTGGCATCTGATGAAGAGGATGGAGAGATGGTGGTAGAACTTCTACCAGAAGACAATGAAGAACTGGAGGGTACAAACCCCACCCCTTTGTCTGTCAATCATGGAATTAATCTATTAGATCAATGCTGTCCATTAAGACTGAGTGGTGCTTGCCGTGGCTAAACATGCTGCTTCATTGTCCCACCAGGGGCCTTGTACACAGGGATTTAATACACAGGGATTTAAGCATTACTATTTATGTATTCATGTGTATTGTTGCTTGTAGAGCGCTCTGAGCGAGGGAAAAACATTATATAAATTAAACTCATTATTATTCGTGGTTTTGCTTTAGCAAGTCGTCCCTATAATGGTTGCTCTGACCTTTGTTTTGGTATTTTAAAAAATCCCTAAAACAATTCTTCTTCTATTCAAATTTCGGCGATCAGAATTTTTAGCATGTTGTTATATGGTTACTAGGGTTTTCTGTGTGGTTTTAAGGGTGTTGCTAAGAGTGGTTGTTACTTAGCAACTGCATAGCAACATGCTAAAAACCACTCAGAACACCTTAGCAACCACATCCGGCAACCACTCAGAACACCTTAGCAATTGTCAAGCATTGCCCTGGCAACCACCTGGAAAACACCAGGAACTGAATAGCAACATGCTAAAAACCACTCAGAATACCTTATCAACCACACATGGCAGCCACTCGGAACACCCTAGCAACCACATAGCAATATGCTAAAAAATACACTCAGAACACCTTAGCAACTGCAAAGCATTGCTCTGGCAACCACCTGGAAAACCCCAGGAACTGCATAGCAACATGCTAAAAACCACTCAGAAGATCTTAGCAACCATATAGCAACACCCTGACAACCACCAAAAACACTGTAGCAACCACATAGCAATGCTCTAAAAAAACAGCCAGTAAACCTTAGCAACCACTTGTTACCATTAACACATATTACCAACAACTAAGCAACTGCATAGCAACATGCTAAAAACACTCAGAAGACCCTAGCAACCACATACCAAAGATATAAAAACCACTCATAACACTTTAGTAACCGCATATCATCATGCCTTGGAAACCACCCAGAACTCCCTAGCAGCTGCATAGCAACATGCTAAAAACCACTCAGAAGATCTCTGCAACCACATAGCAACACCCTGGCAACCACCAAAAACACCGTAGCAATCACATAGCAATGCTCTAAAAACACTCAGAACACCCTAGCAATGACATAGCAACACTCTAAAAACCACTCAGGACACCTTAGCAATCATATAATATGATATTACCATTACCACATATTACCATCACCCTAGCAACTGCATTGCAACATGCTAAAAATACACTCAGAACACCTTAGCAACTGCCAAGCAATGCCCTGACAACCACATGGAAAACCCCAGGAACTGCTTAGCAACATGCTAAAAACCACTCAGATGATCTTTGCAACTAAAAACAATGCTCTAAAAACACTCAGAACACCCTAGCAACCACATAGCACTGCTCTAAAAACTACTCAGGACACCTTAGCAACCACATAATACGATATTACAATTACCATATATTACCAGCACCCTAGCAACCACATATCACCACTCTTAAAACAACTCAGGACACCTTGGCAACCACATAATACGATATTACCATTACCGCATATTACCAACTCCCTAGCAACCACATATCAACACACTAAAAACCAATCAGAACACCTTAGCAACCACATAATACAATATTACCATTACCACATATTACCAACACCCTAACAACCACATATCAACACTCTAAAAACCACTCCTGACACCTTAGCAACCATATAATGCAATATTACCATTACCACATATTACTAACACCCTAGCAACCACACAGAACAGCTTAGCACCTGCCAAGCAATGCCCTGACAGCCACCTGGAAAACCCCAGGAACTGCATAGCAACATGTTAAAAATCACTAAGAAGATCTTAGCAACCACATAGCAACATGGAAACCACCAAAAAACACCTTAGCAACCACATAACAACACTCTAAAAAATACTCAGAACACCTTAGCAACCACTTGTTACCATTGCCACAGATTACCAACACCCTAGCAACTGCATAGCAACACTATAAAAACCACTCATGACACCTTAGCAACCAGATAATGCAATATTGCCATTACCACAGATTACCAATACCCTAGCAACTGCATAGCAACACTAAAAACCACTCATGACACCTTAGCAACCACATAATAGAATATTACCATTACCACATATTGCTAACACACTAGTAACTGCATAGCAACATGCTTAAACACCCAGAACACCCTAGTAACCACATAGCAATGCTCTAAAAACCACATAGTAACATAGAACATCAACCACCCAGAACTCCAAATCAACTTCATAGCAACATAGAACATCTTAGCAACAGCCAAGCATCACCCTATCAACCATCCAGAAAACCCCAGAATCTGCATACCAACACTGTAAAAACACAAAGAACACCTAAGCAACCACATAGCAGCTACTTAGAAACCACCCACAACAGATTTTTTCACAGGCAAACACCGCTCAAATTTTCTTTAGAAAGTGTCAAAATCTAATCCTATTCCAAAGGGTCTCAAGGTGTTTTCACAGTGTCCAAATCATTAAGTATTTAAAAGTTGCAAAATCACAGATAATTTCAGCCAGAGTATCACTGAAAATCAAGCTCTTAAATAAATAACAACTTTAAATAGTTATTTTCTCCACAGAAAACACATATGAGGTCAACGTGTTCACGGGTAATATGATGGGAGCTGGAACCGATGCCAATGTTTTCATCAACATCTATGGCGAGAACGGAGACACTGGAGAGAGACCCCTGAGAAAATCAAACCATCTGAACAAATTTGAGCGTGGACAGGTGAGTTGATGTCACTCATACATGTCTAAAGAGAGGAGGTGAAAATCTCACATCATGGCTTCTCGCTAACCGCAGGAAGTCTGGCAATCTGATCACGTCTCTCGTGTTATTCACAGTAGATGTTGTCGTATACTCTTACTCATCTGTTAATGTGAACTCATCTATTATTTAACGCACACATTGAATATGCTGCACTGAATCAAGGCCAATGTGACAGACGATGATCTGATGTTTACAGAGTCAATGAGTGTGTTTACAAGCACAACAATACAAAAATCAGCTCATTCTAAAATCCCGAAAATGCAACAAAACACTGTTTACATTAGATTTGAAATGATTGAAGTTTTCGACTTTTCTTTTATGTCAAAACATAAACAGGCATGCACGCAAAGATAAAAGGGTTTAAAGGTGTTTACGTGCAAAGTGCGCATTCTGGGTAATCTAGGTTTGTTGATCAGTTTTTCGTAAACCATTTGAACTTTACACGATAAAAACAATTGGTAAGGTTAAGCATGTGCACTGTGTGTAAACACTCATTTTCAGATTAAAGCAGTGGTTCTCAAATGTTGGGGGAAATAAAAATGACAGAAAATTAAGTAATGTTTTTAAGCAGTTTTTTGTAAATAAAAAAAATAATATCTTTAAACAAACACATTTTAAACCTTTCAAAATCACTTTAACCCTTTAAACTCATGGGCCTACTTGAAAAAAAATGGTCCAAATAATAATAACTACAGTCTTGATCATCACAAAATAGGTATCATTTGAAAGTTTAGAAGCTCTACTTTCCAATGCATGTAGACATTATGACCAAAACTAAACAAGTGCTTTGAAATTTGCAGACAAATCAGAAGTGCTCAGTTTTGATAATTTAATTTAAAAAAATTGCACTGTACATAGTATTATTGCCAGTCAGTAAAAACATTAAACTCATCAAATAGCCATGTGTCATACGTTGTTGGAAAGCTCTCAAAGAGTAGAATACAACCAGCATATTTGTTTTACACACAGACAAAAATATAATGAGTAATAGCTAAGTATATATCTTTGACAATTATGATGGTGTAGCGTTTTCACTTATAACTTCACGAAAAATAAATCAAACAAAAAATATCACATACTTAGAGGAGGTGATTATCTTTCAAACGAGTCCACACACAAGATAATCAGATGCAGAGATCATTAGATAATCCACATGAAGCACAATGTTACATATGACCACCAGGAGATGGCGCCAAACACATGACAGACTCAATGATGACTCAAATGACACAGAATGAAACGCATTCTGTGAAATCTCATTACTAAAATCATGTCTGCATGCTATGCAAACCTTTAGTCATTGTTGTGTTTGCATGTGTAATTAGTTCTTATGTACAATATATATATATATATATATATATATATATATATATATATATATATATACATATATATATATATTATATATATACACAGTATATATGAAAAAACATTTTTGCTGTACCTAGCTGGTTTAAGATGGTCTCCCAGTATCAGTGGTCTAGGCTAGTTTAATCAATAATTTCTCCATTTTTTTTTTCAGTAGAGATTATCTTTTCCTCTGTACTACAAACATGTCACACCACCTGTATGCTTTCAACTGCTGAAATGCAGGAGGACAATTTCTCCATCACTGCAGTTGAACTGGGACCTCTGAAGAAACTGAGGATTCGTCATGACAACAGCCATCAGTCGGCCTGGTATCTGGACAGGGTGGAAATCGTGGACACTAAAGATGACACCACGTGAGTCCTGAGATTCTGGCCTGACACAGATATCACTTGAGGAGAACGGATCAAATGAAGATCACCATGTGTCGATTTATTTATGAGTTCACTGAGTTAAACTGCTTACAGATCCCGTCACATAACACAGAAGTACACACAAGCTTCTCACAGCTCAGGAGATCTAAATATCTCTTCATATCGGGTTTCAATGCAGGTATTACTTCCCCTGTAATCGCTGGCTGGCAGTTGATGAAGATGACGGTCAGATCGCACGAGAGCTCGTTCCCGTGGATGAGGCCTTCATGAGGAAGGATGATGATGAGGAGGAGTCCGGGGCCACACTGGGCTTGGAGCAGAAAGGTGACGGGCCCCTTGATTCTCGGTCATGTGACTGTATAGTGGTAGTTATGCTGATAATATATATTTTCTATGGCCCTATCTTATAGATATTGTCCTTTGATTTCAGTTGAAAGCATCCTGAAATATAATTAGGTGTTTTTAAAATTTGAGTAAAAACTGGCACAACTTACCCCACTCTTCCCTAAGTCAGTTTTAGATTGTATGAAACTAAATGTACGATAATGATCATTTTGACATTTTCAAAGAATGACCTCTTATTTGTTGTGTTGTAGCCATGTCAACAACATACACAATGAGAATCAAAACAGGAGAAAAGAAGCACGCGGGAACAGACGCCAACGTCTTCGCAATTCTATATGGAGAAAATGACGACACAGGTGACAACACACACTTGAGTTCAAAGTCATTTTGATATTTTTTTTTCTGGGGCTTTAAGTAAGAAATGTCATGTGGTGTAACTGTCCAGAGACAGTAAAAAATAAGTTTAATTAAAAGCTGGAATTATTGAAAAAATTGTACTTGCTCGTTTTGATTATAGGCTTACCTTAATGAATCGAGGTAACGTGAAAACATGGTTTGGAAGACGGTAGGTGTACTTGCTCGTGAATGAATTTTTTTTCATTTCTAAAGTGTAGCTTTAAGTTATGTACACTCAAGTGTATTCAAGGTGCAAGACGTATTTTAATACCTTTAACTTCATAGTTACACCACTTGACATTTTTACGTCTTTATTTTATTGCAGAAAATGCTATAAATAATTTTCATAAAATATATGACACCAATATGGACAGAAATATTACATTTCTACAAGCTAGATAAATGCATTTTAAACTAGATTTTTAAAAGATTTATCATTTTTATCATTTAGGACACCGTAGTTTGTCAATGAAAAGTCAATTTGAGGGAACTGAATGAACAATAAAATGCCTCTTTTTGCACAAATACCTGTTTTCATGTCTGCTTGACGAACACACAGGAATCATCAACCTGAAAGCCTCTAAATCACATAAAAACAAGTTTGAGAAGGGAATGATCGATGTATTTACCGTGGAGGCTGTTGACCTCGGAGAACTTCAGAAACTGAGAATTGGCCACGATAACGCAGGTGAGTGTGACAGCCATTTAATCTTTCAGTCAGTTCAGGTGTTTGAATGTGAATCTAGGCTAAACTGGGGTTGAATGACAGGTGGAATTGAATAAGGTTTTGTTCAGACACTATTCGCTTGAATGCCACATAAAGCTGCTTACAAACCGTCAGTAACCCGTCCAGTATTAAGTTGCTTGGCAGCTGTACAGAAGCACTCCATTTATGCTGCATTCAGATTTGTCAAGATACCAAAGTCTGGGGGGGCCTGGGTAGCTCAGCGAGTATTGATGCTGACTATCACCCCTGGAGACGTAAGTTTGAATCCAGGGCGTGCTGAATGACTCCAGCCAGGTCTCCTAAGCAACCAAATTGGCCCGGTTGCTATGGAGGGTAGAGTCACATGGGGTAACCTCCTCATGGTCGTGATTAGTGGTTCTCGCTCTCAATAGGGCGTGTGGTAAGTTGTGTGTGGATCGTGGAGAGTAGCATGAGCCTCCACATGCTGTGAGTCTCCACGGTGTCATGCACAACGAGTCACGTGATAAGATGCACAGATTGACGGTCTCAGAAGTACCACCTGGATTGAGGTGAGTAACCGCGCCACCACGAGGACTTACTAAGTAGTGGGAATTGGGCATTCCAAATTGGGAGAAAAAGGGATAAAATAAATAAATAAGATACCAAAGTCTGCAATAAATCTCAATATGAACTTTAATATTTCAAATAATTAATTTGTAGAGAAACACCTGAGACAAAGTTGACAGTAAAATAAAACTGAGGTATGAAAGAGCAACCTCTGAGCTGCTGAAGTTTTTTCTGGGAAGCGTTCTGTTGTTTTATAGAGCCTGTTAGTTGCCTTAAATATTTTTAATGACTAAAAGCATTGCTCGAAATCATTGTAGTCACTGTGCTTGAAATATTTCATGAATATAGTTGACTTTTCTCATTACTTTGAGTCCTAAGACCGTCGAATATACTGAAGAGAAATGGCACCAGGACCTGTGGAACCCTGTTGTTTTTTCAGGAGGATCATCTGGTTGGTTTTTGGACTGGGTGGAGATTGATGCTCCGTCTCAGGGCCAGAGACTTCGGTTCCCATGCGGCCGCTGGCTGGATTCAGGAGAAGATGATGGAGCGGTGGTGAGAGATCTGTATCCTGCTGACCTGCAGACTGAACTTTATACTCCATGTAAGAAACTGTAAATCACTCACTGGAGCCCCACTGAACATACACAGCAAATTTCTGTCTTAAAGGGAAAGTCTTTTACTCAACATTTAGAGCAACATTATGCGTTTCATTGCAAAAGTTTGGTTTGACTCATTCTGTGTAATGTGCTCAAAGACGAGATTCACAATCCTTTTGCCTTTAAATAATGTCTCTTTTAATATCCTTTCTGTTCTTTATAGTCAGTTGTTAATCAAAAACAACAAAAATAGAAACATTATATTCATATTAAGAAGCCGTTCACTCTTGTTAGTATCAACTGAAACTCTTCTGAGACGCTTGTTGAACTGACTTTATTCTTAAAGAGACAGTGCCGTTTTAAACACTCGTTCTACATATCAGTGTAAATAGCACAAATTATGCATGTAAACGATAAACATGTAATTATACATATTTATGGGTCAATGACATGACGCTTCTTTTTTTGTCCACATCTTATAAATTATTCAAAAATACATTGCAAATGCAATTCACACAAAACAGTTACTTGAATACACCTCTCCTATGATGAACATGTTTCAGTTTCTGAGTTTAAAGTCATTTTGATCTTTTTTCTGAGGTTTAAAGTAAAAAATGTAATGTGGTGCAACTGTCCGGAGAAAGAAAAAAATCGAAGTCTCATTAAAAGCTGAAATTCTTAAAAAATAAATGTTGGGGGGCCTGGGTAGCTTAGCGAGTATTGACGCTGACTATCACACCTGGAGTCATGAGTTCGAATCCAGGGTGTGCTGAGTGACTCCAGCCAGGTCTCCTAAGCAACCAAATTGGCCCGGTTACTAGGGAGGGTAGAGTCACACGGGGTAACCTCCTCGTGGTCACTATAATGTTTATCGCTCTCGGTGGGGCGCGTGGTGAGTTGTGCGTGGATGCCGCGGAGAATAGCGTGAAGCCTCCACACGTGCTACGTCTCCGCGGTAACGCGCTCAACAAGCCACGTGATAAGATGCATGGATTGACGGTCTCAGACGCGGCGGCAACTGAGATTCGTCCTCCACCACCCGGATTGAGGCGAGTCACTACGCCACCACGAGGACTTAGAGCGCATTGGGAATTGGGCATTCCAAATTGGGAGAAAATCCAAAACAATAAATAAATAAATGTTGCCATGAGTTGTGCTGAATAATCTTTTATTATTATGTCTTTAAAAACAATGCATTGAAACTATTTTATTTTAAAATATGAATAATATTTGAAAAACGTTTGTCGACCAAATCAAAGTCACGTAGTTTAACCAACATGGGTTACACTTTATTTTACAGTGTCCTTGTTACAATGTAATTACACAAGTTATAACTGATTATTACTAATGAACAACATGTACTTACTATAGGTTTAGTGTTAGGGTTTGGTTTAGGGTTAGTAGCTTGTAATTATGTATAATTGACTGTTATTACTATAGTTAATGTGTAATATGTGTAACAAGGACACTGTAAAATAAAGTGTTACCCCAACATGTAGGTAGCAATTTTGTTGCCATGTGACAAAAATCATAAAATAGAGCAGATCTCTTTAGACCCACAAGACTGTGTGAAGATTTAAAAACAAATCATTATTTTGTCATCTCATTACATTTTGACATTTTAATGAAAACGCTCATTTTGTTTGGGTCATTTGGTGTAACCATGAGAAAACTTCTTGATATTCTTGACTTAAAAATTCATGATATTTGTAAAAAATATTTTCACCTTGAAACATATGTTTTAAATTAATGATGTTGTTTACACACTCATGTATTCAAGGTGCAAGGAAACTAACAAAATTAACAAAGATTACATGTCTACGATGTTTACAATATTTCTCATTTTTATCACCTCAGATAACCTTATTTGTCAGATATATGACCCATATATACACTGCCTGGCCAAAAAAAAAAAAAAAAAAAGTCACCGTTTGGATTTAAATAAGCAGATACTTAAGAAACTACGATTGGATCATTATTGCAGTGATTAATAATTAACAGAACAGTTAGAACCCTAACTGATGCAGTGTGTAGCTTCTCATTTCTTAAACAACCATGTCAGAAGATGTATCCTGTGGTCATGAAAAGATGTTACTCTGTTTCAGAAGGGGCAAATTATTGGCCTGCATCAAGCAAAGAAAACAACTAAGGAGATTGCTGAAATCGCTGGAATTGTGTTAAGAACTGTCCAACGCATTATTAAAACCTGGAAGGATAGTGGTGAACCGTCAGCTTCACAGAAGAAATGTGGTCGGAAAAAAATCTTGAATGATCGTGATCGGAGATCAGTAAAACTCTTGGTGGAGTCACATCGTAAAACATCAACAGTATACCTCACGGCTGTGTTTAATAGTGAAAGTAAGAGCATTTCCACACACACAATGAGACGAGAACTTACAGGATTGGAACTAAACAGCTGTGTGGCCACAAGAAAGCCACTAGTTAGTGAGGCTAATCAGAAAAAACAACTTCAATGTGCTAGGGAGCATAAAGATTGGACTATGGAGCAATGGAAAAAGGTCATGTGATCTGATGAGTCCAGATTTACCCTATTCCAAAGTGATGGGCGTGTCAGGGTAAGAAGGGAAGGGCATGATGCACCCGTCATTCATAGTGCCCACTGTACAAGACTCTGGAGGCAGTGTTATGATCTGGGGTTGCTTCAATTGGTCAGGTCTCTTCTCAGCAACGTTATGCGGCAAAAAATGAAGTCAGCTGACTACCTGAATGTACTGAATGACCAGGAAATCCATCAATGGATTTTTTCTTCCCTGACGGCACGGACATATATCAGGACGACAATGCCAAGATTCATCGGGCTTGAATTGTGAAACAGTGATTCAGGGAGCATGAGAAATCATTTTCACACATCACCACAGAGTCCTGACCTTAACTCCATTGAAAGTCTTTGGGATGTGCTGGAGAAGACTTGGAGTGGTTCGACTCGCCCGTCAACAATACAAGATCTCGGCCAAAAATGAATGCAACTCTGGATGGAAATAATTGTTGTGACGTTGCATAAGGTTGTCGAAACAATGCCATGACGATTGCATGCCATAATCAAAGCTAAAGGCGGTCCATCGAAATATTAGAATATGCAACTTTTTTTGTTTTTGGTCAGGCAGTGTATATAAACAGTATATATGCAATGTAATATATGCTATTTCAAGGCATCATATTTATTGATGGAATGGATGGAATTTTTACAATTTTAAAAATTAAAATGTGACAAAATGCTGAAAAAGAATTGATAAAATTTGCCAAATTAATATTTTCATAATGCATCAAGTTAGAAGATCCCCCAGTAATTAACTGTCCTAATAAAGGTCCCCCAGTAATTAACAGCATTAGTTAAGGGAGAATATCTTTTATACATAAGCAAAATGGACATTATGACTGAAATATAGCAAAATAAATCAGAATCGCATTTAATCGAAACAAATCAGGAAATCTGTATCAATACCCAGCCCTGAAATCCTTACGATTTTTCTGTGGAACACAAAAGGAAAAACTTGGCTAAGTTTACGACTGATATTTTCCTTGCTATGAAAGTTGATATTGAACGAAAAAGCACCTTTAAAATACTCTATAAAGCACTATGAAAATGGACATATTCCCAATACACACAAAGATCAATGAAGCTTGTGTTTGGTTTTCATTTGTAAGTGAACTAATGTTTATTTATTTGAAGAAATGCTTTTGTTTTTCTTTCTCCTTTACCGTCTCCAGTTGTTCCGTACGA
Organism: Myxocyprinus asiaticus; assembly: GCF_019703515.2. NCBI lineage: Eukaryota > Metazoa > Chordata > Actinopteri > Cypriniformes > Catostomidae > Myxocyprinus > Myxocyprinus asiaticus. The sequence goes on along the minus strand of NC_059367.1, from coordinate 1,067,992 downwards.
GATCACGACCTTCACGAGTGATGTGTTCGCCGCGGGGACCGACGCTAATGTCTTCATCGTCCTCTACGGACAGAATGGCTTGTGCTCGCAGCAGAAGTATCTTTGTGTTAATAAAAGAGAACGACGCTTGTACTTTGAGAGAGGAGCTGAAGACATGTTCATCGTGGAGGTGAGTGCACAATAATCTTTCACAGACTGCACTGAACTCGTGGTTATTGAACAGTGTTTATTGTTTCTGTGAAGCTGGAAGATGTAGGAGACATCATCGAGAAGATACGTATCGGACATGATAACAGAGGAACAAACCCGGGCTGGCACCTGGACAGAGTGGAAATCAGAAGACTTTTAAGAAAAGGAAAGGTAACACTGATCTCTATGCTGAAGAAAAGACCAGTGTTGGGGTGTAATTTACTAAAATTAGAGACACTACTAACTTTTTGACAGTAGCTCAGATTTTCACAGTTGTGTCACTTTTCCAGTAACAAGCTACATTTTCCAGTGAGTAGCACGAAACACTTCATTTGTCACATTATATTGTGAATGCAGCAATAGAGCCAAAGGAAGTAATAAACACTCACCTGAACCGTCTTCTCTCTCTCTAATGTAGTGCTGTGAAAAAAAAGAATCATTTAAGTGAGTCGGTTCTTTCGCACAGTTTATGTGAAAGAACCAGATAAAATAAACGATTCCCTTATATTTAGCATTGGGAACTCCAATTCATTTGAGTGAATCGGTTCATTCGGACAGTTCATGTAAATGAACCAGATAAAATAAACAATTCCCTTATATTCAGCGTTGGGAACTCCGATTCATTTTAGTGAATCGGTTCTTTCGGACTGTTCATGTAAATTAACCGGTTAAAATAAACAGTTCCCTTATATTCAGCGTTGGGAACTCCAATACATTTGAGTGAATCGGTTCATTCGGACAATTCATGTAAATGAACCAGATAAAATAAACGATTCCCTTATATTTAACGTTGGGAATTCCGATTCATTTGAGTGATTCGGTTCATTCGGACAGTTCATGTAAATGAACCAGATAAATAAACGATTCCTTTATATTTAGCGTTGGGAACTCCGAATAATTTGAGTGATTCGGTTCATTTGGACAGTTCGTGTCAATGAACCTGTTAAAATAAACGATTCACTTATATATAGTGCTCGAAAATCAAAATCATTTAAGTGAATCGGTTCTTTCGGACAGTTTATGTAAATGAACCGGTTCAAATAAACGATTCATTAATATTTAGTCAGGTTTGTTTGAACGTTTCATGTAAAAAGAATCAGTTCAAATAAATAATTCACTTATTCACTGTGAGTCTCTCACAGCCTCAGAGGGACTTTGCCAGAAGTCAATGTCTTTTTTTTAAGTGAAATATTTAGTTAATTGCTGCTGTTTATCACTGTATTTCCACCTAACTGTTTGTCACTCTTATTAAATGTATATAAATGTCTATCAAGTGATATTATTTAATTATATAATAATAATCATATTGTCTGATTGTTTTAAATTAAAAAATATTCTCAGAATAATATTTTGTTCAGCTTTTTTCAGAACTAATTTCATTTTTGCTCCACGACTTTAATCAACTGGTATCACAGTGATTTTTAGTGGATGTATGAAGTCAGTTCCCCTCAAGTTTGATGATTGTATTTAATGCAATGAAATTTAGACATCAAGTGTGAATAAAGGTTCCAGATATTTTTGTGGCCACTGTGTAGTGCATAATGTACATTTTTGCTAAATGTAGTATTTATATTAATGTGTGTTAAACTGTCATGTGTGTACCTATGTTAACTCCATCTGGCTATGTCTGATAAATGAGCAAATGTCCTGCAGTTATTTAAACACTAACTCTCTGAAGGGTTCAGAGACGACTATATTCCCCTGCGAGCGCTGGCTGGCGAAGTCTGAAGATGACGGGGAGACGGTGAGAGAACTCGTGCCCTCTGACATCATCACTGAGAAACTGCTGAGAGACGGGACGCTCAAACACAACGAGATCGAGGTGGAGGATGCTCTGGAGAGTACGATACATTAACATTCATCCTCAGTATATACTACACACACTGTCATACCTATAACCTCCTTTAACCCCTTAAACTCTGGTGCATTTCTGGGCTGCTGTCCACAAAAGTTTCACCATTCACACATACTGTGGACTAATTGCAAGAAGTTGGTCTAATTTTTCAGAGAACCCCCAAATAATAAAAAAGACTCCAATTATTCATAAATAATATTGAATGTGTTTATAATCTTATGCTAAACATATTTTTTTGTTGTCCTAACTTTGTAAACAAGTAATTCTGGTTCTGTTCACTCTACCTCACTTTGAAAAGACTCATTTTATTCCACTAGATTGCAGTAAGCAATCTCTATCACCTTCCATCACAATATACAGATCTGAAATGTAGGTGGCGCTGATACTCATTTTATCCCTCACAGATGTGCTCGTCCATAGACATTCAGTCAAATTTTCAGTTCAAGCATCACCCTCGTTATTTCATCGAATATCTCGGCCTCTGAGTGGACTAGAAGCTCAATCTAGGTGTCATTAGAAAGATGAGATCCTCCCCTTTGCGATTTAAAACTTTAAAATTTTATCATCAAAATCAAAACATATTTTTCTGATGATTTGTTTTGCGTGCGTTTCCTTCTGGATGGCATATTTTGTTCTGGACATCTAAGATATAACTGATTATTTACACAAGCACACAAACAAGAAAACAATGGCTCATTTTTTAGAGAACTCCCTAAGGTAATAGCAGATATACAGTTTTTAGCTATTTGGGACTTACAGCAGCAGTTATCGGCACATAAATGAGTCATTTGTATTTGATGACTTACAGAAATCATATAGCACTTTGTGATTCTTTTGAAAATCTTTCAAACTGTGATATTAGTGCAACAAAACAAACTATACAGTCACATTTCTGAGAATGAGAGCTTTCATTTGATATATGACTTGTCCATTTATGTGCTATGTGAAGGACTTTTAATATAATATAAATATTTCTACCCCATTACCTCTAGGGGGCGCTAATTTTCAACGCGAACGTTTTGAGGCTTTATTTTGTTATTCTACGTAACACAAATGCAGAAGTGATGTTATCTCTGAAAAGCTCAGATTCTAAGCTTTCAAATGATACCTCATATGCCTGACTTATGTATACGGAGATTTTAACATTTTAAGCGAAAACTTTTTTCGTGAAATAGCGCCCCCCTTTGGACCCGCCAGCGTGTTTAAACATTGTGTCCATTACTTTATATGTCCAAAACTATTAACACATGATGCTGTTGTGTTTGTGTCTGTCTTGTTTTGTGTGTTGTTGATGATACAGTATTTTTCTTTCTTCAGCTCACACGTATCAGGTGTCGGTGCGGACGGGTGACATGCACGGAGCTGGCACTGATGCCAACGTGTTTCTCACCATCTATGGAGATCTGGGTGACACTGGAGAACGCAAACTCAGTAAATCAGAGAGCAGCAGTAACAAGTTCGAGAGAGGAGCAGTGAGTGATTACAACTGTCACATTCAGAAAGTGTCCAAGTTTGTATTTCATTTATTTTCCGGGAAGACACTTTCTTACCAGAGCGACTCAGACATGACACTGTGCTAACCTGGTTGAGATCCTGCTTGACAGATTGCTAGCGTTTTGATTGTGTATGGTATAATTCAACATGTTAACACTGAAATAAACTTTTTTCTAGGTTGATAAGTTCAGTATAGAGGCTGTGGATCTCGGTCAGGTGTTTAAGATCAAAATACGTCATGATAACTCGCTGGCGGCTGCAGACTGGTATCTGGATCAGGTGGAGGTGGTGGACGTGGATACAGAAGAGGTTTACATGTTCCTGTGTGAACGATGGCTCTCCAGAAAGAAAGAAGACAAGCGCATTGAGAGAACTTTCTATGTCAAGGTGATGGAAGCTTGGATTTTTACTGTGATGCAGTTGTCTAATAGTGAGTTTGATGTTCTGGATTTTTGTCTGATAATTTCAAGTACGGAGGCCCTGAACAACACTGTGAAGGAAATATTTTACTCTGTGAAAAATTTAGTCTTAGTGCTTTCCTGAGCCTATGTCCTACAAAAAACAAAAAAACAAAAACAAAAATATATACAAATTTCTTTTTTTTTTTCTCTCAAAAATGTACAGTAGTAACAATAACTATGATATTTTACAAAACAAATTGGGATTTCAGGTATTAGGAGACTCTCAAACATTATATATGTTTCTTTCCTTGATTAAGATTTGCAAAACATTTTTGTTAGAATATGAACTACAAATCAACAGATCAAGTACCACAGCTGTCATCTGTCATCTTGTAAGAATAAGATTTCATGCTTACTGATAGTGGCACCTGGTGGCCGAGTTTGGTACCGCATGTGTTACAAAAAAGCACAAAAAAAAAACAAAATTCTGGTGTTGCCTCTTGAGGACAAAAAAAATAATAAAATAAAATAACAAATGTGAGATTTTTTTTTTTTTTTATAATAATAATTAATAATTCTGTGTTGCCTCTTGAGGACAAAAAAAATATTTTGAGAGAAAAAAGAATTTGAGAAAAAAACATTTTAAAAAATTGAGGGAGAAAAAAATGGAAAAATTTTTTGTAGGACATATGCTCGGGAAGGCACTAACACACTTTAAAAAAAATTCACAGTGCATTTTGGGGCTTCCGTACTTCACTCAAACAAACAAAAAAATTAAGAAAATTCTGTCATTATTTATTTACCGTCATGTCGTTCCAAAGTCATAAGCCGTTTTTGTTTTGTGGAACACAAACAAATAATTTTTTACGAATTTTCACACACATCTTTTTTCTACATCAGCAGTTCATAGTGACACGGCTGTCAAACGGCAAAAAGAAAAAATGTAAAAAACATGCCATATTCCAGGTCTTCTGAAGTGCTTTGTAGAACAGACCCTAACAGAGATGATAGCTGTGGAACAGACCCAAATTTAGTCCGTTTTCACTGATAATCAATGATGCAGATTGGACATCAGAAACATCCATCAGCATCGGTTCTCAAGTCCACGTAATCAAACATCATGACGTCAAAACTGTGCCATATTTCATTTAAGCTCTGGTAGTGATGAAGATTATCAGTGAAAAATGTATTTTCTACTTTTATGCCATCTTTGGTCATTTTTGGGACATGACAGTCATGGTCACCATGAACTGTTGTTGTATGGAAGAGAGCTGCATGAATATTCTCTCCCAGTATTGAGTAAGAAAGTAATCCACTACAAATTACTAACTACTTTTCTAAAATTATGATCAGATTGCTTTACAGATTACTTCAATGGAAAAGTAATCACATTCATAATTACTTTACTTTTAAGTTACTTTCTAAAACACTTGTCAAAAAATGTTTTGTTGTTTTTCAAAATTCAACAAATTCAAAATAATGTTAATTTTCTCCTGTCACAGAAATGCAAACAGACGTACATATGAACATATGAATTCACATTTTAACTGTATTACACATAAATAATATTTGTAAATCAAGTAGTGTACTTAAGTACTTTCATTAAAGGTCAGAAACTGTAATCTGATTGCAAGAATTTTAAAATGTAATGCTTTACACAACTTTTGTGCTTAAGTAATTAGATTACAGTAACTAATTACTTTGTAATCTGATTACACCCAGCACGGTTCTCTACAAATTGTTTTGTGTGTTCCAATGAAAAATAACAGCATACAAGTTTGGCACGACATGAGGATGAATGGATAATGACAGAATTTTCATTTTAGGGTGACTTATTCCTTTAAGAGAAGTAGAAAAGTTCACTTACATAATGCACTATTTATACATCATATACTTTTATAAATTAGGGCTATGAGGGTGACAGGAATCCTCACAATGTGAAGAAGAACATGCAGAATTGTAAAGCCGGTCTGGACAGCAACATGAACAAGAAGAAAAAGAAGAAAAAGGCCGTTACAATGGAAGAGGGTCCCAGTGAGTTCATCACATGATACATCACTCATGAAGTCATTGAACATAAGAACCACATTTCTCTCAAGTCTTTTCTTTATCTGTATACAAATTATTATTATTATCACAAAAATTAAACTAATATATTTTTTTAATGTATGGGAAATTTACGTTTAGGGTACAGCGGGGCTAAACGAGACAAAATACTTATTTGTCATTTTCTGTTTTCTTCAAAGTGATTAAATAAAGCTTGTTCAATAGGTGTTTTTGGCATCTGGGGTAAAAAGCCCCCCATATTGTTTTTCTTAAAGGAATATTTCGGGTTCAATACAAGTTAAACTCAATCGACAGAATTTGTGGCATAATGGTAATTACCACAAAAAATATTTTCGCCTCCTTTTCTTAAAAATAAAGCTGCATGCTGTGAGACACTTACAGCTGAAGTGAATGTGGTCCATTTTCGGAGGGTTTAAAGGCAGAAATGTGAAGCATTGGGTCATTTTTGACTAAGGAGAGGTAGATTATAATTTTTAGTACGGGACCCAAACTTTGGGACTTTGTCAAGACTATCAAAATAGACATAATTCATATTTTTCCAATTTTTTAATAAAATTGTTTAAGAGATATAACCATTCAAAAAAATTGTTTTTACATCTTTTGTGCTCACTGGTCAATTTTGACCCGGACATCAATTGTGGCTTTGCACATGATATTATGTAGACATTTTTTACATCTATAAATTAGATTTTAACTTATAAACACTTCACTTACATTTAGCCTCTTTCCCATACTCTCTCACTCACTTTTATTCGGACACATACACACACATACACATACAGACACACACATTCCTGTTCAACCCCAATTCCGAAAAAGTTGGGACATTATGAAAAATGCTAATAAAAACAAAAATGATTGATTTGTAAATTATATTCACCCTTTGCTATATTGAAAGCACCACAACTACACATTATATGATGTTTTAACCTGTGAATTTCATTATTTTGTTTTTTAAATTTACAGTAATTTCAAATTAGATGATTGCAACACGCTCCAGAAAAGTTGAGACAGTCGAGTGTTTACCACTGTGAAACATTACCATTTCTTCTAATAACACTTATTAAGCATTTGGGCACTGAAGATACAAGTTTGTTAAGTTTAGAAAGTGGAATTTTCCCCCATTCATCCATTATGTACAATTGTACGGGGTCTTGGTTGCCGTATGTTGTGCTTAATAATGTGCCACACATTCTCAATTGGAGATGGTCAGGACTGCATGCCAATCTAGCACCCACACTCTCTGATTACACAGCCATGCACTTGTAAATTTGTACATATCTGTCTGCATTAATGGTGTTCTCACAGATGTGTGAGTTACCCTTGCCATGGGCACTGACACACCCCTGGCCCATACAGACACTGGCTTTTGGACCTGATGCTAATAACAGCTTGATGGTCCTTTTCCTCTTTGGCCCGGAGAACACGACGGCTGTGTTTTTCAAGAACTATTTGAAATGTGGACTCTTCAGACCAAAAAACACAGTTCCACTGTTCTCCTTTCCATCTAAGATGAGACCGAGCCCAGAGAAGTCAGCAGCGCTTCTGGACAGTGATGATGTATGGCTTCTCCTTTACATGGTAATGTCTTAACTTGCATCTGTGGATGCAGCGGCGAGTGGTGTTGACTAACAGAGGTTTACTAAAGTAATCCCAAGCCCATGTTCATGATATCCATTACAGATGAATGATGTTTTTTAAGACAGTGACGTCTGAGGGATCAGAGATCAATCGCATTCAGAAGTGGTTTTCGTCTTGTCCTTTACGCACCGAGATTTGACCAGATTCCTTGAATCTTTTAACTATATTATGCACTGTCTTCCAATTTGTCTTTGGGGAATATTGTTCTCAAAGTGCTGGATTATTTGCTAAAGCATCTGTTGGCAAATTGACAAGTCTTGAATGATCCTTGCTCTTGAAGGACTAGGCTGTTTTTGGAGGCTCCTATGACACGATTGCCTCGCCTGTTTAACATCTCCTGTTTCACATCGCCTTATTTCAACTCATCAGATTGGTATTAGTCTTAAATTGCCCCTGTCTCAACTTTTCTGGAGCGTGTTGCAATCATCTGATTTGAAATTACTGAACATTTAAAACAAACAAACAATGAATTCACAAGGTAAAACATCATATAATGTTTAGTTGTGGTGCTTTCAATATAGCAAAAGGTGAATATAATTTACACATCACTCCTTTTTATTTTTATTAGCATTTTTCATACTGTCCCAACTTTTTCAGAATTGGGGTTTTACAAAACAGACATGACAGATGTAACAAACATATCAAATAAACTAAATCACAGGTACTACTGACTAAAGGGGGTGTGACGAGCAAAAGTTCATGCACACATTAGTCTAATTAGGGCTTGAAGGAGGAAATTGTCCACATTTTACCAGCTTACAGCATACTCACACATCAACATAAATTAAATAGAATAGATATAGCTTAAAAACAGAGTAAAGAAGTATTAATGTTGTATATTTGAGCTGTACAGTTGTTTTGATGAAGTTTAGTTAAAAAATAATATTTTGGTTTCATAACTTTTGACCACCAAGTTGTATTGAGCAGTTATGAGTAATAGTAAAAATAATTCTCACATTAGATGTTAATATAAATTCAATATTATGTAATATTTACATAAAATTTCACAGAAATGTTGATAAAAAAGATGTCTTTACATGTATCACACTGGTTTTGATGTTGTTAATATATATTTGGAAATGTCAAAGAATTTCTACATTTTAATATTTAAAAATATATATATAAATAATAAACGGCATATTAATTAATTACTTTTATATTTGTCAGTTAACATGCCAAAAGTATCAGTCTTTTTACATGTATGAACAGTTATGAACTTATTAATGACTTACAATATAGTTTTAGATGAAAACCATCGGGTTATGAATGATTTATAAGCTTAAATTCCACCGGGTCAAAATTGACCCGCAAATAAAGGTGTATGCCGATTCTGAACGCAATAGGAGGGTTAAGCTGTTAAGTGGTTTAAATTGTCGGTTTACGGCGTTACACTGACATGGCAACGAAGTTGTAAAATTGTCTATATCTTTCCACAGATGATGTCAATTGTATTTTGGGGTTTTGTACTTTACTTGAGTGAAATTTAAATGGAATACTTGTACTTTTACTTAATTACATTTCCAAAGACAAAATAGTACTTTTTACTCCTTACAATCTTATTTAAACTTGAAAAGTACTCGTTACATTTTTGCAGATCTTTTTATTTCGTCTTACTGGACTGAAGCCGCCTTTTCACTGAATCCGACAAATGACAGATTGACAAACGGCAGAGTGTCGCACGTTGGCTGTGTGGCATTTCAGATCCGATTTGAGCTTCAGATATGTTGAAATATTTGTGTGACTAGACCGTATGTGATCGCCCAACTGAATGTGATTTATTCACTCAAAACTATGAGCACGAAGTGAGAAACACTGACTAAACTTTATTCTAAACGCCTGCTACTTCTACAGATTGGACAGGTATGAAGTCAAAAATTATCATTCATGTTGCAGATATATATACACTATATTTAAAAACAAAAGGCTTTTGTAATTAAATGTGTAAACGTCATTAATTTCTGCACTTGCCTTCATATTTAAATAATATTTGAATTTGTACTCCCTATTTGCTGAATTATTATTGTTATTGTTGTTTTTGGCAACTATTAATTATAATAATAACTATAAACCAGAAGTTATAATGATAATAATAATGATAATAAAAATAATGTAATCTGAGTAAATATTAATTATGAATTCTATTGAATTCATCCATCTGCTCAACAGCAAGGTTTGGTAGCAAACCTCAGAAAACAATTCACAAAACCAACAACATTACGAACTTTCTTCAAAGCTTCTTTTTATTTTTTATTTTTAATCTTTCTCTGTGTCTCAAGGGGCTGGGTGCTCTGACATCACAATTCATGAGTGCCTTCTCTCATGCAACGAACATTGCATGACTTTGGGAACGTTTTTCGTCAAATAAAAGGAAGTGGTTCATTACACGTCTCAGGGCAGTTCTGAGGTGAAATGTCCACTGTGTGGCGCTAAAAGCGAGTGAAATGCTGTCCTGAACAGATGAGGTTTTTAAGGTTAATGTTCTTTTGAGATTTAAATCAACAAAACCGATCGCCCTACCCCAAACCTTAAACCTAAACCTAACCGATAGTGTCAGAAACAGCAAACGTGAGATGAAAAACACAATTTCTGAAGCAAACACGTTATTATGGGGTGCTTCTATGACACTTTCGACTCATGTGTGGACTCGCGTGCTCTTCAGGACTCGTACCCCGGTCTGTTGTATCGCATATGCAACGCTCTATCAGTCGAGCCACCGCGCAATTAAATCACATTTAAACAAGCTTGTAAATGTAGCTGATTATGTAATGCAAATGTTAAAATGAGTCATGCGCTATAGTAAAAGTGTTTAGATGTCATAAGATAGAACTGTGTGAGGAACAGAGTGAAAATTAAGTGTTTATGAACTGATAATCTGCTGTTTTACTCGTGATAAAAGTCATTGTTGTTGTAGCGCCTCTAGTGTTCATTCCATCAGGAAATTGATGTGTTACGTACAACAGGACACATAAAAATCATTTAGCAAAAATGTAGTTATTGTAACATGATTCTATGACCAGGCTGTGAATGCCACTGGGGGAAAATATGACAGTCGTCAGAGACAGTAAAAAGGCGACTTAACAAAGCAATCGAATTTAACAACTTCCTCTCTCACACAATCTCTTCTCTTGATTTCATTCTAGCAAGGAAACAAGTTACTTTTTTACTTTCACTTAAGTATGTTTTTGGCTAGATACTTGGACTTTTAATTGAGTAAAATTTTCACTCAATATCCATACTTTCACTTAAAGTATAATTTCTGGACCCTATCTGAAGAAAGTTACATGGTATCGAGTAATTATTGTTATTGTCTGTTGTACAGTGATCCCGTACCACTTCACCGTGTCTACAGGAGACGACCGTGACGCCAGCACCACCAGTCGAGTTTATGTCATCATCATCGGCCCAAACGATCTGGAAACAGAGCGACTCTGGCTCGATCTGCCAGAAGGGAAGAAAGACTTTGCTGCAGGAAGTATGGAGCATTTTCACTGTTTTGGACTCGATGTGGGCGAAATTAAAAGAGTTGAGGTGAGACGTAAAAGTCCTTCTAAAAATCCTTCAATTCTAATTTACATTATAATAGTCATGTTTGCGAAGAATGTAAAACCAAAGTCTTAAAAATGAGTGTGTTCTGATATAAATTACAATGACGGATAAGCCGTGTTTGAATTAATTAATAATTAGTACTGCAATTTAATATTAATGCACCAAGTTGCATTTTATAGCTAAGCAAAATAACTTGCTGGAAGAATTATTTATTGGTGTTGTGCTCAAGATCACTTCTCACTCGTGGTAAAATCACTAACACACGACCTCGTGTGCCTTCTCGACTGCCAGAACCAAACCAGAAGTGCCAAAAGTAAGCCAGATTTGGCCCAGATTTCTTGCATTCTGTGTTTAGTTTAACAACTGATCCTGATGGCTGAAGATTCAACTCTCTTTCTGGTCTTCAGTTGGGTCATAACGGAGCGACTCCAGAGAGCTGTTGGCTGGTTAATGAACTGTCTGTAGCTGTGCCCACTAAAGGGATTCAATACAACTTCCTGTGCAAATGTTGGCTCGCCAAAGACAGAGGAGACGGTCTCACAACGAGAGTCTTCAACATACTGGATGCCACAACTATCAGTATTATTAGAAAGGTGCATTGAAAGACATAAAACTCTTAATGCATCTATTGTTTCCTGAACTTTCTTGGTTTTATCTGACGGGTTCTACATGAAGATTGTAGCTCCATTCACAGAACCGTTTGTCTCATTTCTCACTCTCCTCTTCAGGTTGTTTACGAGGTGACAGTTGTTACAGGAGACACTCAGAACGCAGGAACAGACACCAACATTTATATCACTGTGTTTGGGGCCAATGGGAGCACAGAGGAGATGCTGCTACAGAAAAATGAGGACAGGTACAAATTCAGATGGAAAGAAAGTGGTATGCCTGCCTACATGTCAGGTGTTGTAAATATTATCCCTTTTAACAGTGTTTCCCCACCGGTTGTTACTAAAACAGTTAATACTGTGGGTGATAAACAGACTCTCCAAGTGGTTTATTCTCTCATTTTGTCACCTGAGCTTATTTGTCTATCATGTTCCTTATGAAGGGATTGAAAGCATTATCTCCATGACTAATATTACAGTAAAAGTCATAATATCCATTTTGCCCCCTGGTAAAAGTGCTTTAGAAGATGGTGTTGTTCTTTCTATGTTCATGGTTTTGCTCTTCGTTCATGCGTTTGTAGGTTCGAGAGAGGACAGGAAGACACATTTAACCTGGAGATAGATGACATCGCTCCCTTGAAAAAACTGCGTGTTCGCGTCGATGGAACAGGAAGTCGACCTGATTGGTTCCTTGACAAGGTCATTCAGTTTCAGCTGTGTTTGAGTCACTTGAAGAAATGGTGCCTTAAATTCCTGTTTGATCATATTTATATACAGTATATACTGTATATACATATATATTTATATATAATATACAGTATATATATACACAATACATATATTATATACTGTATATAATACAGTGCTTTCAGAAAGTATTCAGACCCCTTCATTTTTTTCACATCAATCTACACTCCATATCCCATAATGACATAGCAAAAACCAGATTTTTCATAGCTTTGCAAATTTATAAAAAATATAAAAATGAAATATCACACTGACATAAGTATTCAGACCCTTTGAAGCATCCCATTTCTCTGGATCATCTTTGAGATGTTTCTACACTTTGATTGGAGTCCATCTGTGGCAAATTCAATTGATCGGACATGATTTGGAAAGGCACACACCTGTCTATATAAGGTCTTACAGCTGAAAATGCATATCAGAGCAAAAACCAAGCCATGAGGTCAAAGGAACTGCCTGCAGAGCTCAGAGACAGGATTGTGTCGAGGCACAGATCTGGTGAAGGCTACAAAACATTTCGGCTGCATTGAAGGTTCCCAAGAGCACAGTGGCCTCCATAATTCTTAAATGGAAGAAGTTTGGACAACCAGGACTCTTCCTAGAGCTGGGAGCACCTGGCCAAACTGAGCAATCGGGGGAGAAGGGCCTTGGTAAGAGAGGTGACCAAGAACCCGATGGTCACTCTGGTTGAGCTCCAGAGATCATGTGTGGAGATGGGAGAAACTTGCAGAAGGACAATCATCACTGCAACACTCCACCAATCTGGGCTTTATGGCAGAGTGGCCAGACGGAAGCCTCTCCTCAGTGCAAGACACATAAAAAAGCATCTAAAGGACTCTCAGACGGTGAGAAACAAGATTCTCTGGTCTGATGAAACGAAGATTGAACAGTTTGGCCTCAATTGCAAGTGTCATGTCTGTAGTAAACCAGGCACCGCTCATCACCTTCAGTATACCATCTCAACAGTGAAGCATGGTGGTGGTAGCATCATGCTGTGGGGGTGTTTTTCAGCGGCAGGGACTGGGGGACTGGTCAGGGTTGAAGGAAAGCTGAAAGCAGCAAAATACAGAGATATCATTAATCAAAATCTGGTCCAGAACACTCAGGACCTCAGACTCGGTCGAAGGTTCACCTTCCAACAGGACAATGACCCTAAGCACACAGACAAGACAACACAAGAGTGGTTTAGGAACAACTCTGTGAATGTCCTTGAGTGGCCCAGCCACAGCCGGACTTGAACCCAATCAAACATCTCTGGAGAGACCTGAAAATGACTGTCCACCGACGGTCCCCATCCAACCTGACAGAGCTTGAGAGGATCTGCACAGAAGAATGGCAGAAAATCCCCAAATCCAGGTGTGCAAAGCTTGTCGCATCATACCCAAAAAGACTTGAGGCTGTAATCGCTGCCAAAGGTGCTTCAACTAAGTACTGAGTTAAGGGTCTGAATACTGTCAATGTGATATTCCAGTTTTTATTTTTAATACATTTTCAAAGTTATCAAAAATATGTTTTTTGCTTTGTCATTATGAGGAATGGAGTGTAGACTGATGTGAAAAAAATTAATAATTTAAAGCATTTTAGCATAAGACTGCAAGATAACAAAATATGAAAAAATGAAGGGGTCTGAATACTTTTTGAATGCACTATATGTATATATATAAAGTAATTAAGTGTAAGACTGTAAACATACTTTTGTTTTATTCTGTCACATGATCCAGATGATGATGAGAAATCTGATCACTGAGGACGTGTATGTCTTCACGTATGAGGAGTGGCTCTCGAAGACCAAAGGACCCAAAAGAACGAAAGTGTGTGAACTTCCGGCTGTGGTGGACGATGAGGAGATGGTGGAGAAAACCACATATATCATTCAGGTCAAAACCAGTGATGCTGCAGGTATGTCATATATGAATTATATACAGTTTGTTTGAATGTTTACAATCTCTTTCAAGTCTCCATTTGCTCTCATTGTATTCTAGGATAAACAACGGAGATACTAAAGAGATCTCTTTTGCGAATGTGTTGAAGTAAATGCATGCCATGAGGTAATGTAGGAATGCTTAACAGTTCTCATGTGTTATTTTGCAGGTGCTGGTACAGATGCCAATGTGTTTCTGATTGTGTTTGGAGAAAACGGTGACACAGGGACGCTGGCACTGAAGGAAAGCAGCAACAGAAACAAGTTTGAGCGCAAACAGGTGGATGTGTTCAGATTCATGGACGTACTGAGTCTGGGTGAACTGTCAAAGGTCAGAGTGTGGCATGACAACAAAGGTGAGAAAAACATCCACACTTTATAAAATAAGTGTTTATCTGGAGTGCTGCTGTATTGTTTGTGGCCAATTCTGGCCCTGTGGACTCTTAGAAAATAAACTCCCTTTTGAGCATTTTTCACACTCTCACTAGTTTATTATTTTCTGATGTAATAAAAAAGGTTTCGTTTATCTAAGCGGTACAAGATTTAGTGACTTCCTCCACTTGCCATCTAAACACAAGAACAAATTGGACTTGATTCAATAAGTAGTCATAAAAAAATGCCATCTTTGCTGTTTGCGGTCCGACCATAGGAAATGAATGGGAAAGATTAAAACACAGAGTAATTTTTTTTTTCTTTTTTTTTCCAAATCTATAAATCAGCCACAATGCAGAACACATACACATACATGAGGGGGTAAGACCATAACACCCACAATGCAACACACACACACACACGTGCGGGCACACACACACTCATGCATGCACACGCTCACGCACATATGCACACAGAGACCAAAGAATGAAGTCTGAGTCTGATTTATACCCTAAATAGAATTTTCAGTCTGTTGCTGTTTATTACTGTTCATTATCTTTATATTATTATGAATTTACTTTTAAGTTATAACATTTTGATGTTTAAAATAAATGATTGGTAACAAAATTATGTTTTCTTTGTTACACCAGATCAGGTTTGACTGTCAGCATAATGTGACATTGCAAAAATTAACTCTTCAAAACAGTCTAAAAAAATTCAAAACTTTGACAAATAAGAGTTTGATAATGTCTAAATCTAAATGCATAACTTTAGGTAAAATTTCGAATGACAACACAGTACGTGGCTGCATAGAACACTGCCGCCACCTACTGGCTATTATTGTCATAACATGTTCTTATTTGCATATGCAAATGAATGGTGAAATCAAGAACTGTACATGTAAATAATATCTAAAACCATAAAATCCCAAAATAAGTGCAGAATTTTATTGTTTTTACTTTAGGGAAGAAGAAATTTTATTTCTTAAAAAAAAAGTCAAAAATGACCCCGAACAGCAAAGATGCCCTTGTTAATCAGAATAGGAGGGTTAATTGGTCTACTAGCAAATGTCCAACAGTGTATGTACATGCATCACAGGAGATTTAGGTCATTCGTCCTTTTTTTTTTTTTTTAAATGTCAACATTCCCTTGTCAAATTATAATTAATTCTGTGGAGTAAATTACATATTTTAAATGAAATGGCAAATTAATTTGTCTTGCTAAGACTAATTTCAGAGCTAGCATTTAATACATCATAATATACACACAATTGTAATATTTTCACCCTTTCATCTTGGGTGCAATAAAGCACAATACATTTTTTGAATTTCTTCAAACATCACATGTATCATATTTCATCTCAAGTGTGCTGTTCACTTACACCGCAGACTCCTTGGTACACAAGTACACTAACTTAAAAAAACAAACTGGGCTTAAATTGTTGGTTGTGGTGAAAATGACGCCACAACTGAGGGACAGTCGTAATTTTAGTTGAAATGGCAACATTTTCACCCAATACATTTTGAAACGGTTTATGCTTATTTAATTGTATATTCATTTCTTTGTTTAGATGATCATGTAATAGGCCAATTCATATTTTTATGATGGTTTTTCAGATTTTAAGATCGAAAGTCTAGGTCAGTGACAAAGGTTAAACAAAACCAAACAAAAGGCATCTGAAAAGTAGCATATAGATAAGGCGTGGTTAAAAGTTTCCAAGACAAATGTGAACTTTTGTCATCAGGTCCTGCTCCGGGATGGCATTTGGAATACATTGATGTAAAAGATGATTCGCTGAGTCAAACCTTCCGTTTCCCGTGTGACCGTTGGCTCGCCAAAAATGAAGACGACGGTCAGATCATGAGAGAGCTGGCGTGTGCCAATAATGATATTCTGGATCTCAGTGACAAGACCAGTAAGAATGGGACATTTACTCTGTTTGTAACCCTAGTAAAATGACTCATGAATTTTGAACACCATGTTTTGTCTTTTCAGAATATGAGATCGAGATCACAACAGCCAACGCTGACGATGCCGAGACGAAAGAGAACGCTTGGATCGTGCTGGAGGGAAGGAAAGGACGTTCAAAGGAGTTTATGATGGAAAACTCATCAAAGAAGAAGAGATTTATGCGGTATGTACCATGGGTCGTCAAAAACAACAAAGCAATAGGATTCTATATTAACCTCTTCAACTCTGGCAGGGCTAGAAGCGTGCAATAAGTTTACGTTTAAATTGTAAAAGTTCCCAAATACATAGAGTAAGTCACTCATATTTGATACCATTTGAAAGCTTAGAATCTGTACTATTCACAAAATACCATCACCTTTGTATTTAGGCTACATAAAACAAAATGAAGCCTGAAAAACTTTGCGTCGCATATGAGCGGCACCTAAAGGCGATGAAAGTCTGTTGGTTCACTTAAAACAAACTATATGTGAAACCACCCTAAGACAGCAAAGATCTATATCAACTCTTACCTTAGGTTGTTTTCTTCAAAATTAGCCATTTTTTATCCATTCTCTATGAGCTTACTTGGTAAAAATTCAATATTTTATCTCAGATGTCCAGAAAACAATTGCAGTCCACCAGAAAATTCATGATATGTTATCAACTATTGATAATGATACATTATACATTATTGAATGATACATGATACATTAAGTCATTAAAAGTATCAAATAACATAAATGGAAGTATGATAATTTGACAAAGAAGGTCAAAATGGTTTGTGTGTCAAAACTTTTCATTAGTATATTTGGAAATAAAAGCAAATATAATGTGACTGTTTATTTCAGTGGTGCCACGGATTCGTTTGAGTATTCCTCCAAAAATTTGGGAGAGATAGTTGGTATTTGTTTGGGCCACATAACAAAGGAGAAAAAAGTGAAGAGTGGATCTTTCTGGCGCGTGCAGGAAGTGGTGGTTACCGAGAAAGAGCTTGGAAACAAGTGAGTATATTTGTAATATTCTCATTACTCAAAACACAACGGACAGTCATTCTGGCTCTGTTCAACCTCCACAGATATTATTTCACCTGTGACGCTCAAATCCCACTGGCAGCCAAAAAAGATGAATTCATGAC
Organism: Myxocyprinus asiaticus; assembly: GCF_019703515.2. Classification (NCBI taxonomy): domain Eukaryota; kingdom Metazoa; phylum Chordata; class Actinopteri; order Cypriniformes; family Catostomidae; genus Myxocyprinus; species Myxocyprinus asiaticus. Next base: position 1,050,069 of record NC_059367.1, on the reverse strand, counting down.
TTTTGAGTGTACCAAATCTGTGGAGAGTTTCGCCAGCAAAGTCCACAGTTTGGTTCCAGTCAAATATGAAATTATCGTCATCACGGGAGACGTGAAGGGAGCCGCCACTGATGCCAACGTTTTTATCACGATCTATGGCGTCAACGGAGACTCGGGCAAGCGAGCGCTGAAGCAGAAGTTTAGAAACCTGTTTGAAAGAGGACGCACGGACCGCTTCCTGCTGGAGATGCTGGATTTGGGTGAACTGTTGAGGGTCAGAATTGAACATGACAACAGCAGCACGTCACCCGGATGGTTCCTGGAGTGTGTGGAGGTCACAAACACCGCCAACTGGGTCACCACCATATTTGTTTGTGGAAAGTGGTTGGACAAAAATAAAGCAGACGGACAAATTCAAAGAGTGCTCTACCCCAAATATTAAACGAATGCTTTTATACCTAAAGCCTGATTCAGGCCCGAGACAAAGACTAATTTGTAAATTTTGTAAAAAATTCGAATAAACCTCTTTTGTAATCAGAATTAATGTTTACTGCAGGGAAAATCTCTTGAACCAAATGCCGTGTTGATGAAAGAGCAGGATTATGTTCTCTTGGGATCGAACCTGCAACCTTTGTGTCAGCAGCCAAACGACCTTGAGTTGTTAACCATTTATTTTCTTTCACATTCTCACCTTGCATAAGAAACTACAAAATAATGCATTGTTGGAAATGAAAGGGTACTGGTACTAAAGTAACCAGTAATATGCAGTTTTTGAAGCCACATGCCATTTGATTTTGCCTCCAAGTCTCCTGAAGTGCTCCACAAATGTCTTAAATACATTTTAGTATGTTTCTGTAATTACATTTGTTGTAAACTGATCAACTTTATCGAACGTAGTTTTACAGGAAATTGAGAAAATACGAACTTTGTCATTTGGCAACACTGTACCACAATGGAACGCAATGCAATGCCTAGTGACATGCAAAATCATGCTAGAAACATGCTAGCAACACCTAGCTTAGTGATAAAACATGTTAGCAACATACTAGCAAAGCATATCTACTTGCTAAAATATGTCAGCACTGCCTAGCTACATGCTAAAATAGGCTAGTAACGTGCTAAAATACGCTAGCAACATGCTAGCAACACCTAGCTTGGTGCTAAAACATGCTAGCAAAGCCTAGCTATATGCTAAAACATGTTAGCAACATGCTACCAACACCTATCTACTTTTTAAAACATGCTAACACTGCCTTAGCTACATGTTAAAACATGCTAGTAACCCCCAGAAACATGCTAAACATGCTAGCAACCCTTCACAACATGTTAACAACACCTATCTTAGTGCTAAAACATGCTAGCAAAGCCTAGCTATGTGCTAAGACATGCTAGCAACACCAAGCTAAGTGCTAAAACATGCTAGGAACACATAGTGAAATGCTAAAACATGTTATCAATGTCTAGCTAAGTGTTAAAACATGTTAGTAATGCCTAAGTACTAAAACATGCTAGCAACATGCAAACTACATGCTAAACCATGCTAGCAACATGCTAAAAATGCTAGCAACCCTTCACAACATGCTAACAACACCTAGCTTAGTGCTAAAACATGCTAGCAAAGCCTAGCTACATGCTCAGACATGCTAGCAACATGCTAAAACATGCTACCAACACCTAGCAACATGCTAAAAAATACCTAGCTAAGTTCAAAACATGCTAACAACATGCTCAAACATGCTAGAAAGTACACTTTTTTTTAACATTTCTAAGCTTTTAAAACTTTAAACTTTCAGACTAGGCTTTTTCAAGCCAACTTCAAAGTTTGCATTTTCTCATTGGGAATTTTTACAGACATATGCATCAATTATATTATTGCATTTAACCACAATATAATTGAATATAATTATGCATAAATGAAACAAAACAATCATGATTTATATTTCTTTTCAGGAAAAGGCAAGAAGAGTGCAGTTAGCTCTTTTGAATAACAATAGAAGAGCTTGGCCTTGGAGACAATGAAAATGTCATCGATCATCAACAATATTATAGAATGCATAGTTTTTCACTTCATTTGAGCTTGTAGGAGTTCCATGTACAGTATATACATATGTATATAAATAATTATTTAACTGAAGGAGAAACTGATCATTTTGAAGAAAAACTAGTTTTTGGGCCATTTTCCATTGAGGTACAGAGCTGCCATGTGGCAATGTTTCCCAAAATTTTGACAATTCCTTTTTCTTTCTCAAAAATGTCTTTTTATTTTGTTATTAGAGCTATTTCATGTCAGAAAAATCAAATGTGGAAAAATATTCCATCAATAGAACATAAAGTGTACCATACAGGGTTAAAGTTTTTTCTCTTTAAACTTTAAAACCTGCTCATATATTCCGAATCCATAACATTGTTTTCAGGAGAGTACGCTTATGCCAGTAAGAAATGTTCAAACCCTAACTAGGGTTGCCACCTTGGCCCTGTACAAGTCTTGGACACCCTAACAATAACATAAACAAGTAACTTCAGCAATCAGTTTGTGATTGCAATTTTTATGACAGTTTTCACCTTGTTTGATATGGAAATTACCACAAAACATCATATAATTCATTCAGACAATAACATCAATAATTTTATTGTGTAAAAGTTTAACAAAATTACTTCTGTCCCTGTGCAATTTTGAGTTGAAGCTAACATTTAAAAATAGCTAGTTGCACTACCAGCTTTTAACAACAGGGCACAACTACATTAAAGCATTATCTTTTTTTAAATACACTGTGCAACTATCAGCATTAAACAGCATTTGAACAGATATGCCATTATGTAAATAAATGTACATTATGTAAATAAATCTACATGAATCATCCAAACAAACCAATTCACTAAAATGAATCAGACTTTCTAATGATTCATATGAGAGAGCGGTTTCTTGTCCTAGAATAGAGTCCATTTCAACCAGTACACACATGGGTGAATGCATTGGGAAAATGTTTGAATTTTGACATTTTGTGTCCTGGAATGGAGTTTAATTTTTTACAGGATTTTTGCGATGATGCAGAAAAATACTGGACTGATGGCAACCCAAACCCTGACACTTGTATTTGGATTAAATACAACTAGTCAAATGCCTGATCACTACATTTAAATTCACTAAATATCTTGCAAATGTTCATCAAAGCACCATATAAATCAACATCATAAAAATCGTCACTAACTGTCGCTGCTCTACTTTTAAAGGTGTGGTGCCCTTTAATTGTGGGTGTCTTGCATTTAAAGCCAATTTATGTCTGTCTCTGACTGGCTGATTGCTCTGATGATGTCATGAGAAGTGTTGATGACTGATGTTGATCAGCTGTGGAGAGGCTTTTAAAAGCTTGTGTGTTTCTTAAAGTTGAGTTTGACAGTCTCAGTGGTCATTATTTCATTTCCTCTAGTCTGTCTTTGTTTACAACAGTTACATTTGCTTTTCTTTATTATTTTGGGTTCTTATGACACTGGTCTGAACAGCTTTATTTTTAGTTCTTATTGGTTTCTTTTGGAGGTTTTCTCCTTCTTGATAAAACCTGCATTACTGATCAGAGCGCTGGTTGTAATAATGAGAGCTGCACACCAATGTTTCCTTAAAGAACTTCAGTTGAAAAAGCAGATTGAAAAATATGTGGGGATGAGCTCTTGCTAAATTAATGGACTGTATTTTAATAAGTCATCACTGGGGATTTTTGCCTTTATTTAAGAGGAAAGTGGTATGTACTATAGGGTGGAAAGAAGAAAAGGGAATTGAACTTCAACTCCAGTCATCAAACTAGAACCTGAAGCATATCTCGCATGTCCTGAACACATGCACAGTGCACTGCACCACAGCTCTGATTTAACTGGATAATATTGAATATCCTGCCACAGTTGGCCTAAAGTTACAAAACTAATGTGTCTAAAAGCGGTCCCCGAAAATCAAGAGTTCATGGCAAATTCGCCATTGATAATTTTCACATGCCAAATGAGCTTTGCGGCAAACTGTCAGTTGTTGCCAAAGATTTGCCGTAGGTTCACCACTACCGGCGAAGAGCTGCAAACTTCTGGCAAAGATTTGCAGCGAATCAAAAGCTCATTTGCACGACTTATTCCAAAACACTGTTATACAGACAACCTTGACAGCATGGTGGAAAATTAACAAAATAACCAGTCACTCTTTATCATCACACACCTACTCACCAAAATGGCATAACCCAGATTTTTTTATTAATAAAGCTCCTTCTGTTAATAAAAATTGGATAGAAAATGGTATCGCACATTTACATAATATCTTCATATACAATAACTTCATGGCATTTTCAAAACTGCCAAAGAAATATAATATAAATACAAACCAGTACTTCTACTACTTACAAATAAAAAGTGTCATCAAAGAAAAAATTGGAAATGTACAATTAAAACCACCTCCACTTATTAAAAAAATAAGCAAAATCAGTAACTCCCCAAAATGACTAAGTTAAACAATTTCTTATTATCATTAGACACAAGATGCTCCGTACCAGTCACACATTGGGAACTGGATCTCGACATCACCACTGATAATAACTTCTGGAAACATATTTGTAAAAACATATTCAGTTTCAGTAACAATAAAAACACAATCCAACATAAAATCATACACAGAGCACAACTTACTCAATATAAAATGTTTAAAATGGGGATAACAGACTCAGACAAATGCATACACTGTAATCTCAACACAACAGACAATTATCTTCATGCACTATGGTCATGCCCACCTGTAGCACCATTCTGAAAAGAAGTCATCACCAAAATATCTTCAATTATAATATTCCTATGACTCCATCCATATGTCTCTTAGGAAACCCTTCAACAATAACCTCTACAACTGAACACACAACTCCACTTCTTTAGTCTCTATCGCCAAGAAAACTATTCTCATAAACTGGAAAAATAAAAACAAATCTGTATCACAATGGCTACAATTACTAAAACACCAAGTAACTAATGAGAGACAAACTGCTTCATGTACAAGTCAGCTACATACATTTACACTACCATTCAATCCACTCCTCTCATATCTAGATATTAATACCACAGTGAAATCTGTCAGCTGAATTAATGCCCCAAAACACTGTACTACATTATAAAATAGACAGATATTGTCATGATTCACTGTTGTTTGCCTTGTGTTTCTCCCGTCATCTGTTCCTCCTGGACTACATTTCCCATAATTCCCTGCCCTCATCACTGCCAGCTGTCCTTGATTGTCCTCACCTGTGTTTCATTAACTTATTACCCATTGTGTATATAATGCTCTGTTGTTTGCTTAGTTTTTGTCAGTTGTTATGTGTTTTGACCAACTGTTTAGTTACCTGGTCCCTTTGTGGTTGTTTCCTTTGTTCCTGTGGTTTCCCATCGTGGCTGTTTCTTTTGTTCCTGTGTTTAACCTGTTACATTGTACTTTGTTTATCTTATTAAACACAGTTTTGCTGCACCTAGATCCAGCTCTTGTACTTCCTTCCAATACATGACAGAACAACTGACCACACATATGGATCTAGTGGCGATGTTCGTCCAGTTGAGCCGGGAGGATTTGCCCATAAGGGAATACTCTCTTCGTTTCAACGCCATTGCCAGCTTCTCGGGATTTGTGGACTCCCATCTTAAGTCGATCTACCGGATTGGACTATTAGCTCAGCGGTGGAGGGATTTGCCAGAGACAGGAGAGCACACTTGGAGGGAATATGTGAGGTTAACCCAGGAAACTCTCGCTTCTGAGGATCCTCCTCTCTCTGTCCTGATCCCGGCTTCCGAGCCTTCCACGTCTGAGTCCGCTCCACGGCATGTCACAGCCACGTCTGAGTCCGCTCCACGGCATGTCACAGCCACGTCTGAGTCCGCTCCACGGCATGTCACAGCCACGTCTGAGTCCGCTCCACGGCATGTCACAGCCACGTCTGAGTCCAGACTTCCGCGACACATTGCTCCCAAGCATTCTGCGGCCTCGGTCTAGAAGCCCTTCATGACCCTTGTCTCCAAGTTTAATTATCCGCCACTGATATCGGTGCATAGGGCCACGAAGACTCATCCCCACAAATTGTCAGTGCCCTTCCCTGTCACGGCCAATGAGCCCACGCCTGCCACAGCCAACGAGGTGACACCGGCGGCCATGGCCAATGAGCTGGAAGCCTCGTCTGTCCCAGAGCCTGCATTGCGAACTTCGGCCTCCCGGAGGAGGAGGAGAAAGGCTTCCGTTTCCAAGTCTCGGGCCATGCCCACGACCACGGAGGTCGTTCCCGAGTCTCTACCCACGACCACGGAGGTCGTTCCCGAGTCTCTACCCACGACCACGGAGGTCATTCCCGAGTCTCTGCCCACGACCACGGAGGTCATTTCCCAGTCATCCTGGACTCTTAGCCTTGAGCCTGCCACAGCTCTGCCTTCCATGGCTTCGCCCCTCGAACCTCCTACGGATCCGCCTGCCAAGGCTTTGCCCCTCAAGCCTACCATGGCTCCACCCGCAGAGTCTTTCACGGCTCCAGTCTCTACCCTGTGGTTGCCACCCAGGGCTCCTGACACTGCTTCAGCCCTGTGGCCACCAACCAGGCCTCCTGATCCAGTCCCTACCCTGAGGTGGTCTCCTGGCCATCCGCCTGATCAGCTCTGGTATCCTTGGTCTCCGGCTCCATCTTGGCCCTGCCTCCCTGACCAGCTTTCCTTGGGCTTCAGGAGCTGCCCATTAGAGGGGGGGGCCGGGGGGTTCTGTCATGATTCACTGTTGTTTGCCTTGTGTTTCTCCCCTGTCATCTGTTCCTCCCGTACTACATTTCCCATAATTCCCTGCCCTCATCCCTTCCAGCTGTCCTTGATTGTCCTCACCTGTGTTTCATTAACTTATTACCCATTGTGTATATAATGCCCTGTTGTTTGCTTAGTTTTTGTCAGTTGTTATGTGTTTTGACCTCCTGGTTATTTACCTGTTCCCATTGTGGATGGGGGTTTTTGTTGTTGTTGTTTACCCCATTACACTGTACTTTATCTTATTAAATACAGTTTTGCTGCACCTAGATCAGCTCTTGTACTTCCTTCCAATATGTGACGGGTATTATAAATTACACACACAAATATATTTACACCATACTATATGGTATTATATTGGAGTAGATTTTAATTAAATGTATAAATATACTGTACATATTAGTATGTTATATATTATTAGTGCAACATTGTCTTATGCTATACGAATGTATCAGTTTAGAACTTAACTCTGTAATTCACTTCTGTCTCATGAGTTTGTACACCCCTTGTAGAATTAGTAAAAATATAGAATACTTAGTGTTCATATTATGGGTTATTATTCTCATTGTGTGTGTGTATGTAAAGTACTGCCCTTCGAAAGCGACAATATATTGCATCATCTCACAGGGCAGAAAGGTTGCGTACTCCACCGGTTGTCGTTTTCTGGGGTTTGCATGCCCTTGGCGTGATGTGTCGCATCCTTGGGGGTCGATGAGTTCTGCATTTCTTTTCTTTTTTTTTTTATGGGTCCCTCAATTTTTGACATTATGTAATGTTGGGAAGAATTTCAGTTGTATCTCATTATTCCTGAGAATCAAAGCTGGATCTTTACATCATTTGGCTACAGGCGGCTGGGCACAGAGGTATGTGTTTACGTGTGTGTGTATATATATATATATGTATATAATACATTTTAAAAAAGTGATCATTCAGCATATTTGAAATCGTCAAGGTGGCTTAACTTTACATTGAGGATACACTTTATAAAGATTTTTGAATGCAACCGTCAACACTTCTTGGCAAAGGCAACACACACACAACACAACAGAGATGTCATAACTGTAAACTGTTATGGTTAAATCATTATTAAAGGACATTGATTATTTACTTTAGCCATGATTGGATGATACATCATGTATGTATCTTTCAAATAGCCTACACAATGTATTTTAGTTACAAGTATGTCTTTTTGTGGGTTGACAGCTTGAATGAAATCTATTCAAAAAAGAGAAATTGCATAATAAACATCGTCATTTCTAATCATTCAGTTTGCGCAGTTACACCAGTTTCATACACTAACCTGCAAACTCATCAACATCACTTTGTTCATTCTCGTAGAAGTACAAAAACCTTAGTTACTTTTGTTTGTATGGGGTCTAGATTCATAACTTTGGACTGCCACCTGCACCGCATCGACTCATCCTGTGTGCGATACCTGTGCCTTGTCCTACCGGTGACGTGGCGTGGTGCTTCTTGTTTGATGTGCAACTGGCTTAATGCTTTTAAACACAGAGTAACAGATATCCTACCTTTTCATAAGAGCTGCAGTCTCCTTGTTTTGGCATTGAATTTCCTGAGTGACGTGTTATTCCTTTGATTCTCCTTGAATTTTGTGGGTAGATTGTCAAAAGCACACCCTCATTGCGCTTCTTGAAATATTATACTGGCTGTGTGTTGTTTACATGCCTTGTTTTATCCACCCCATGAAATAAGGAAGCCCACAGGTGACAAAAGATGAGCGTCTTTATTACACGTATATAGTAAATAGTGAGGGGACACAAATCAGATCTAAGGGGACAATGCCCCCTTTTGTCCCCTTGTGGCACTGGGCCTGTCTAAAAGTGTTGAGTTGTTGAGTTTCCCAAAAGCTTCATGAGCCAACTACATTCGCAAGGTCCATAGTTACCAACATAGTTCAAAGATTTGGTGTTCCATGAAAACGTAGTTTCAATGAACATGTCTTGTCAACATTTGAGACCCTATTTTTAAAATGTGAGAATGGCAGTTTTTTTCTACCTCTTCCAAAATCACTTGAAGTTCAATCTTTGCAGTTTGTGTCATTTGTTTTTTTAAGTCACATCTTTAGCATGACAAATGGACTTGAATACTTTAGATAATGCTCTTGAGAGAAATAAGCAACAGGTAATAAATCACACGACAATAAATCAGTCACCTTTTTATTCAAATTACTTTTAATCAATCAAAACAAACTTTCTTCACATTTATTGTGTTGGTCCATCAATATTCGAATTTCAATCACCAGAAAAGAACACTTGTGCCTTTTAAGCCCTATTACACCCCACTAATGCAGTACATTCTATTTCTTTCATTCTGACAAGACTTTAACCTTTTAAGCTCGGATGGGCCCGTGAGAAGAAAAATAAACAAATATTAATAACTACAGTCTAGACCATCACAAAATAGGTATCGTTTGAAAGCTTAGAAGCTCTACTTTCCAATGCATGTAGACATAATGACCAAAACTAAAGAAGTGCTTTGAAATTTACAGACAAATCAGAAGTGTTCCGTTTTGATAATTTATTTATTTTGCAATCAGTAAAAACATCAGACTCATCAAACATATGTCATATGTTGTTGGAAAGCTCTCAAAGAGTAGAATACAACCAGCCTACTGGCTTTACTCACAGACTAAAATATGGCGAGTAATAGCTAAGTATATGCCTGACAATTATGTTGGTGTTGCTTATATGCCGCGTTTTCACTTATAACTTCATGAAAAAAAAAAAACGGAACATATAATATCACATACCATTACTTAGAGGATGTGATTATCTTTCAAATGAGCCGACACACAAGGTAATCAGATGCAGAGATCATTAGATAATCCACATGAAGCACAATGTTACATATGACCACCAGGAGATGGCGCCAAATACATGACACAGACTCAATGATGACTCAAATGACACAGAATGAAACTCATTCTGTGAAATCTCATTACTAAAATCATGTCTGCATGCTATGCAAACCTTTAGTCATTGTTGTGTTTGCATGTGTAATTAGTTCTTATGTACAATTATTATGTTTTTGTTTTGGAGAGGCTTTTTTTAAAGGGTTAAAATCAATACATAACCAGAAACTGTTGTGACTAGCTAGTTAGTTTCTCCAGTTTCCCCTTATTGGTTTCGTTACAGATAAACCCGCTGTGTAATGTCATAAAGCAAACTGTGGTTGATAACGTGTCAGTCAGACGGCCTCTTCCTGTGTAAGCGGATGGTATAAGATGCAAAGTGGACCAGACTTTATGATGATAGTCAAAATCTTTAACCACCACCAATCTGTATATCTAATATTCACCAATCAATGCGCAGAATACAAAGTGCAATGCACAACAGTTACCTTTAAGCATTTTCAACATTTTATTTGAAAAAAAAAAAAAAACACATACAAAAAGGGTCATATACAAGACAAGAAATAAAAAAAAAAAGAAAATTTGGGTTAAGCTATGCAACTTTTTGCATCATCATTAGTAATAAATACAGTACAAAATCCACCAAAAGTGAATAAGATTTTCTTTTTTTAACGCAATAAACACTTATCTAGATATCATACATTATAATCACCAAGCTATTGCTTAAATATTGTCAATATTTACTACTTGAGCTATAAAATACTGATGTCAGAAACATTGCGCAGTAACAGCACACAGCAGTGTCTCGTACAAAGAGCCTCTTCCCTTCACTGGCAGGTTAACTATTTTTTTGTTTCTATTTTCTTTTTTTTTTTGTCAGCAGCAGAAAAACATCAGAAATATTTTAACATACAGTATGTATCCATTCTCATACGCATATTAAAACCTGAGAAAGACATGCATTACAGAGCTTGTGCTTTAGAATCTACGAATCAGTCTGTTAGCGACACATGATACTACTATTGCTTATGTCCAAAATCTGCAGGAGAAATGGATCAAACCAAAGACACTTTAAGGCTACACAGGCTATAGAAAGAAAATCATGAAATATAAAGCCATTTTTCACTTTTTCTTCTTACTTGTATCGTTTACTGAAACCATCGGAAGTGTTTATATGAGCACAAATCTAGAAAATAACCAGTATTCCAGATAAAATTCCACTTGACTGTTCATTTTGTATGGCAGAAACCGAAATCTCATCTGGATTATCTGCCACATCAATATGGTAGTGTTTTCTACTTTAAAACACAATGCTGTTTTGGCAGAATATTGTGTAATATGACACCATAAGAAAAGAAACATACGGTATCTATACTATAATACTATCGGTATTAATGCATTCAGACATTTTAAAGCTCCTCTTATGAAGTAACAATACAAAAAAGGAAACAAATTTGCTACTAATAGGCAAAATAAGCATCACTTGAAATCTACAAAAATACACCTGTAATCAAAAGCTAAAGTAAAGTCAAATGGACAAGAGACAAGCAGCTATAATCACAGTAAACAAGCATTTAATCCACCACCCGTTCAAACACTAAATTAAAGTTCACCCAAAAATAAAAGTTCTGTCAAAATAACTATCCTGTCATTAAAATTTTTCCATAAAAACCATAGCGACCATGTCTGTCAAACTCCAAAAATGACAAAAGCATCTTAAGGGACGAAACATACTCTACGCAAGTACGTGAATGCAGATGCAACTTAAAACGCAAGCCCGATTTCACGCATTGTTGCTTTCTGAAATATGTCCGACCGCAATTCACAACTCACTATAGCGAAATTAGTATTAACTTTCCACTTTTATGGTGAGTTTTCTCTTTTAACTCAACTACTATAATGTCGGAGCAACAGTTTGAACAGTTTCAATAGCTGTCCGAAATCGCCCCCCCCAAAAATATGATTTTGATAATCATTCAAACTGTGGTATTAAGGCAACAAAATAAACTGTACAGTCACATTCCTGAGAATGAGAGCTTTCATTTGATATATGACTTGTCCATTTATGTGCTATGTGAAGGACTTCTACGAAATTACCTCTAGGGGGCGCTACATTTCAACGCAAATGTTTTGAAGCCTTATTTTGCTATTTGGTGATGGTTATCTCTGAAAATTTCAGATTCTAAGCTTCCAAATTATAATTCATATGCCTGACTTATGTATACGGAGACTTTGAAGTTTTAAGTGTAAACTTTTTTCGCGAGATAACGAACCCGTTGTTAAGTCACTTTAACGACTTTTTGATACTTTCGTTTTTTTGACAGTCATGGTCACTGAACAGAATTCTCTTTTTGTGTGGCACAGACAAAAATAATTAGGGTTGGGAATGCCATGACGGCAAGTAAATGATGACAATGTTTTTATTTCTGGGTGAATTATAATTTTAAGAGAAACAAGATGAGCGGACAGTGGTGCACGTATGTTTTCAGTATGCCAGTGAGAGGGCCGCGAAGCTGAGAGTGCAAAAATAGAGACATGCAAAACTATTCCAGTCCATTTTAACAGTTTACTGTCTACTAGCTCACAGATTCTTTGAAATTGCATTTAATGGAATGTAACCAAAAACTACAGCACCACATACAAGCACATTTCAGCACGCCCTTGGATTTTTTTGACACGTATGGCCCTTTAAACTAAAGCACAACCACATGCAAAGCACTCCCATTAAAGTATAGCACAATGAGGTATTTATACACGCGTAATGTAAATAAATAGATCGATTACATTGTGATACAGAACTTAAAATATGCACCCATAGTAGGTAAAGTTAGTCATAAATTATGATTGTTAAATACTTAAGGCATTTTGACACACAATATCATGTGTAAACTATAAAACGCAGATGGGCGCCACGCAGCCACAAAAAACGAACGCACGGGTAATGCACACTGACACGCTACATTAACGATTAACTGGAACTGTTCGATCAAATTAAAGTCTTTCAAGAATTAGACACCCAGAAAAGTCGCAAAAAGCAAAATCAAGAACGTCATTTTGTCAAATGTACTACATCACTTCAACACATCCTCGAAACATCTGAAATGCTACGGAAACAGTCACGTACATTAAAAAAGTGGTCAGTGAGGCAGCAACAACTATTGTTACGTGAAAATAAAATGTGCTGTTACAGTCTGTTCCCTTGTTTTTGTTTTGGATAGAGTGCACGATACGCAAGGAAACAGATTACTGAGTGCAAATGCAAAAGCGGTAAGTTTAATAACAATCACAAAGAAATCAGGCGACCTCATCAGAGAGAGTGCATTCACGAAAATAACTGCTAACTACATTAAGACAACAATAAATATTATTTCCAGCATTGCAGCTACTTATGTAGAGAAGCTGTACAGGCCCACACACAGGTTGGCAACAGTAAGAAAAAGAAATAGACAAACATGATAATGAACAGTTTAGAAAAGTTATGTTTGGTTTCTATAAAACAAATGGCTTTACTCCCTTATGTCCTCTAGAAATGTCAGCAAACAGGTTTCATGCACATTATGACTTTAGAGCTGCTCTACAAATGTTGTTGTACGACCAAGCGATACCACAAGTCACAGAGCTAATGAAAACACCCAGTTATGCTGTTACTAGTAAAACGTGTGCTTGTGCTACAGGCATTAAGGTACATATTTCACTCGTGGTAACTTGAGAGACCATCGCAAGTCCTTCTGACATTCTATCACGTGCAGGATATGCATTATAGATATCAATGATTCCATTTTACCTAGTTAAAATGTTCATTTTTTATATCGGTAATTAGTGTTTCACCAGTGAAGATGTTAATTCTTTATCAAAGATAACATCATAATTCAAGAAAATACATTGAAATTACTAGTAAACACAATTCTTGATCGATAACTGTATTTTGACTACATTTTGCCAATATCAAAAAATAGAATTTTTACTAGTTCTAATTCAATTGTTGACATCAGGAATGGAGATTTGTACTATTACAATGTAATTGTTGATATTAAAATGTTTATTTTTACTAGTAAGAAGTATTTCGCTGAAATGTGAAATTGGAATATCGACATGTCAGAAATTATACTAAATATATCTGTACTTATATCTGTGTACGAGTGAAATTCTACTAGTTAATGCAATTTGCAGATTTCAAGAACTAAGTTTCTTATTAGATGGAATCCCATTTTTGATATCAGGAATGGGTATTTCTGCAAGTAATTATGTATTTTTTATTTTATTTTTTTAATCAAGAACTTACGTTTTTACAAATTTTTACTTGTATCAAAAATGAACATTTTCACTAGTAGTAATTCCATTGCTGATATCAAGAATTATCCTTTTAACTAGTGAAAAATATATATTTATATACCAATTTGTGATATCAATAATTACATTGTAGCAATAGTACAAATCTCCATTCCTGATGTCAACAATTGTATTAGAACTAATAAAAATGCAAATTCTTGAAATCAGCAATACTAGTGAAAATGTTAATTTTTGATATCGGTAATTAGTGTTTCACCAGTGAAGACGTTAATTCTTTATCAAAAATGACGTCATCACTCACGGAGATACATAGAAATTACTAGTAAACAATTCTTTATCGATAACTGCATTTTCACTAGTAGAATTTCACAATGATTTGCCATTTGCAATAATAACATTGTTACTAGTGCAAATGTCCATTCTTGATATCAGCAATTGAATTACAACTAGTAAAAATGCTCATTTTTGATACCTGTTATTTGTTTTTTCACTAGTGGCAATGTTGATTTCAGTTATCTATAATGTTACAATCACAAGATATCTTTAATTACTCTTCACTTTAATAATATCTGAAATCCAGTTCTGGATATCTAAAAAAAATCAAATCTACATTTTACAGATTTAAAAAATGAGCATTTTTACTACTAATTCAATTGATAATTTTATTTGTACAATTAATGCAATTAATGATAAAATGATTATAATTTTTACTAGTAAGAAGTACTTAGCTGAAATGTGAAATTGGAATATCTTGTCAGAAATATATACTAAAGATATCTGTACTTGCGTTTTAAGCAGGAGTGAAATTCTACTAGTTAATGCAATTTGCAGATTTCAAGAACTAGGTTTTTTACTAGATGGAATCAGGAATAGGTATTTCTGCAAGTAATTATGTAAAAATATTTTTAACAAGAATTAAAATTTTTACTTGTATCAAAAATGAGCATTTTCACTAGTGAAAATTGATTTAAAAAAAGTATACCAATTTTTGATATCAATAATTACACTGTAGCAATAGTACAAATCTCCATTCCTGATGTCAACAATTGAATTAGAACTAGTAAAAAAGCTAATTCTTGAAATCAGCAATGGAATAACTGGCAAAAATTAAAAAATAAAATTCTGTAATTTGGTTTTCACTTGTGGCAATGTTGATTTCAGATATCTAAAAATGTTACAATCACAAGTAAGAAAGCCTTTTAAGATATCTTTAATTACTCTTCACTTATCAGTCAGCATTTTTACTAGTTCTATTTCAATTGTTGACATCAGGAATAGAGATTTGTACTTTTAGTGTAATTATTGATATAAAAAAATATCATTTTTACTAGTAAGAAGTACTACGCTGCTGAAATGTGAAATTGGAATATCAACTTGTCAGAAATTATAGTAAAGATATCCATACTTGGTTTTGAGCAGGAGTGAATGACCGATCATTGTGAAATTCTACTAGTTAAAATGCAATTACAGATTACAAGAACTAGGATTTTTTACTATAAGAAATGCCATTTTTGATATCAGGAATGGGTATTACTGCAAGTAATTATGTATTTGTTTTTTAAATCAAGCATTAACCTTTTTTACTAATTTTACTTGTATCAAAAATTAGCATTTTCACTAGTAATAATTCCATTGCTGATATCAAGAACTAGCATTTTGACAGTGAAAACTGATACATTTTTGATATCAATAATTACATTGTAACAACAGTACAAAACTGTATTCCTGATGTCAACAACTGTATTAGAACTAGTAAAAATGCTAATTACTGAGATCAATACTTAGCATGATCAATAGTAGTAATTAGCTAAAAAGAATTAGCATTTTAAGTAGTGAAAATTAAACCGTTTAACAATAATTCATATCCTACACGTGATTAAATGTCAAAAGGGTATGCAATAGAGATGCATTGAGAACACAGTGTCTTCAGGATTAGTAGAATATCTCGCAGGAAACGTCCTCATGCACGTCACATCGCGCCTTGGCCTCGAACTTTATCATGCGTTTTGTGGATACGTTTCTAAGCGTGGAGGTGCCACAAGCACAAAATACACTGTCACGGTTCAGATCAAGCCTGGTCTTACTGATTACAAACAAACATCGAGCATCACCTCTGATAATTACAGATTCATTACTCTACTCGTGTGGAAAGCTGGCTTACACAGGCAGAGTTGATCAATCAATTAACTTGACTATGAGACAAACCTCTTGTTTGATAATGACTTTGATTCCCATAATCGTTTTGTTTTTTCTGAAATTATTCATTCTTAATACTTTGAACTGCAACGCAGCACGCTTAAAGTTCATCACCGGTCACATGTAATATTCCGAACATTTGTGGTGGTTATGCTGTAATGCTTCATCCTTGACCTACTGAACAATGAGAACGTTTGGTTGTCTTCATCCAAGATCATTATGAAATCTGAAGGGCAGCACTGACCATCTTAAACATCTGACTGAAATCGTCTTTACTGAAACAGCTCTTGCATGAACAATCTTCTCCACGTGTTCTCCAATTCTGTCCTGGATTTCACTTTAGAGTTTTGCATCTTCCCTGGTCTACATCATCATCAGTTGGCTCAGAAGGCAAAGGTCAGAGGTGAGAGGTGATGGAGATGACACACATTTGGCAAAGTACCCACGAAGGGACGAAGAAAGACAACAGAGCTTTGAACTAGTGCTACCCGAGATATCAGCTATCTGGAGACAGCTGCGTCTCGATGTCTACCCTGCAGATTGGACACTTCTTATTGGTTGCCAGCCACTGGTCAACACACGCCTGATGGAAGAGGTGCATGCAAGGTAATCTCCTGAGAAAAGAGAAAAACATTTGTTTCGAAGCATTCAGTAAGAGTTGGAGACAATGACAAATGCAAACTAGCTTTATGTGTACAGCTTCAAACTACCTGACGTCTTCTCCATCTTCAAGCATTGAGAGGCAAATGGTGCATTTCTCATCTGTGTCCAGCTCTTCTTCATCCATCCCAATCTTCAGATCAAGAGGTCTTCTCTACAGACCACACAATCAGTTATTAGTCATTTAATAACCCTAACCCTAACCCTAACCCTTAACCAACAACCATGAAAATACAAGATCAGATCTTTAAGGACAAAGTGACCACAGACACCATCACTGGAAAAAGACAAACAGATGGAGGAATAAAAGGAAAGTTTGTCGAGCCTCTTTGTTGGATTGACAAAGCCTTGTCTGAGAGTATTGACGCTGACTATCACCCCTGGAGTCATGAGTTCAAATCCAGGGTGTGCTGAGTGACTCCAGTCAGGTCTCCTAAGCAACCAAATTAGCCCGGTTGCTAGGAAGGGTAGAATCACATGGGGTAACCTCCTCGTGGTCGCAATTAGTGGTTCTCGCTCCCAATGGGGCGCGTGATAAGTTGTCTGTGGATCGTGGAGAGTAGCATGAGCCTCCACATGCTGTGAGTCTCCGTGGTGTCATGCACAACGAGTCACGTGATAAGATGCACGGATTGACGGTCTCAGAAGCGGAGGCAACTGAGACTTATCCTCCGCCACCCGGATTGAGGCGAGTAACCGCGCCACCACGAGGAGCTACTAAGTAGTGGGAATTGGGCATTCCAAATTGGGAGAACAGGGGATAAAAAACAAACAAACAAAAAAATGTCTGTACCGAATTTGCCATCTGGAGCTTGAAAGATCTAGTAGAATTTACAGTTCATTTTTCGAAGGAAGTTTTTGGGATATTTGATTGTCTGCTTTGGGAAAACTGTAAATCTGATCAGTTAGAGGAACACCAAGTCATAACTGGCTGGATATACACTCACTGAGCAGTGAGGTGTTATTTGGAACACCTGAACACCCTAATTAATTCATGTGATTAATTAGCCAATCGTGTGGCTGCTATCCATAAAATCATGCAGATACAGGTCAGGAGCTTCAGTAAATGTTCACATCAACCATCAGAATGGGGAAAAATATGAAATCCATCCAACTGTTGTGGAATCTGAACTAAAGAAACCATTATGCCCAAGTAAACCATATAATCCCTGGTCAAGGATATTTCACAGGTGTGGTTTTACCTTTTTATACTTGTGAGGGAAGGTAAACCTCTCTATGGTGGTTTGCAAGGCTCCTCTGTTCACATTGCCCAGTCTGTCCTCCAACTGCAGAAGCTCCTGGAACCAAACGCATGATAAAAAACTCAAACAACATTCATGTTTAAAATATGACCACACGTTCCAGCCAGGTCTTCTAAGCAACCAAATTGGCCCATTTGCTAGGGAGGGTATAGTCACATGGGGTAACCTCCTCGTGGTCGCTATAATGTGGTTCGTTCTCGGTGGGGCACGTGGTGAGTTGAGCGTGGTTGCCGCGGTGGATGGCGTGAAGCCTCCACACGCGCTATGTCTCCGTGGCAACGCGCTCAACAAGCCACGTGATAAGATGCGTGGGTTGACGATCTCAGACACGGAGGCAACTGGGATTCGTCCTCCGCCACCCGGACTGAGGCGAATCACTATGTGACCACGAGGACTTAAAAGCACACTGGGAATTGGGCATTCTAAATTCGGAGAAAAAGGGGAAAATATATATATATGACCGCACAAGACATAATGAGATTTACGAAGGGCTGCTGTGTTTAGAAGAACATTCATTTAGATGTTACAGTACCTCATAACTCTCCCGTACAGCAGACGCGTGCCGAGATGGACTGAGACCTTGGAGAGCCAGCAGATGTAACTGTGGATATGGGTAGTTTCTGATCTCATGAACAACCTGTACAGGACAAGATCATTAATAAATGATCCAATGCTAGCAACATCCTTGCTATTAATGTAGAGGTCAAAACATTGAAGTCTGTCATGTGAAAGGTTCTCTGATTCTGAACTCTCTTTGATCATTTACAGAATTCCTTAAACAACATATTCCCATCTAGTTAAACTTTATTGAAATGGTATGATTTAAACATTGAAACACAAAACACATCTGAACCATTGCAGTACGTAGAAATTAAAGACTGACCACTTGTGTAGATGACGCATTTCTGGGGAAGTGATGCAGGCGTTGAGAGGTCAAGTAATGCTGATAATGTTGAGAGAGTGGAGGAACGTGATACTGTGGTAGACCTGGATCAACACTCAAATCCCTGAACACAACACAGGAGAGAATAATTTAATATAATGACAAAGACTCACCACTCACCATATATGATGTTGGTTAAATATAGACGTACCAGTCTGTTCCCTCAGCCAGGTATCGTGGTTGTTGTGGTACTGGTGGTGGTGGAGGCACGTGAATGGATGGTGGATATTCATACGGTGGCCGCAGCGTCTGCGCGTGATGCAGCGGTCTGTCTTGAGCGTGTCTGCTGAGAAAAATAACAAAACAGTTAGTCTGTACCAACTGTGTCAGTTTTAAACTTGTGAGGCCAGAAATCAATTGTAAATGCATGACTTAAATGAGAGACACATTGAAATTCTGTGATTTATCGACAGTCTATAGACTGGAATATTCCCTAACTGTTGAAGGGTAGCATGAATGGCACCATTGTACCTGGGCTGTGGAAGTATTCTCCTGTGCTGGGCCTCCAGGATCTGCTGCTGGATGAGGTATTGCTGGTGTAAAGCCTGAGGTAGGAAGGGTGGGGCTTGGATGTCCTGGAAGGATGGTGCTGGTATGTGGTTGATGGGGGGATGTAACGCAGCGGCAGGCTGGTGCGCGGGGCCGAGGTGATGACTCATCCCGCTCGGAGATTGTCCTAGATGGGGCATTGGGAAATCAACAGGGATCTGGGCCTGAGGGCCTATGTGGAAATGCCGGCAGGAGGTAGCATTACTCTGCTGATGCCTGTTAAAATGAGATCCTGCAACAACACAATGACATCACAACAAATTATGAGTGAGATTAAACCGTTCTGCTGGAAACTAATGTGAGGGACTCTGAGCTTCATCCTCTGCTGAACAGTCAGAAGTTTCAGAGCTTTTTAAAGTCAATCAGCCATTGTAGGTGGAATGGAAAATGGAGGATAAAGCTGGTGTGATATGATTTTGTGCTGGTCTGTGAATGTGGTTTGATTTTGGTTCTCAGACACAGCGTTCACTGTAAGTGTTTGAGATCCGTTAGAAAACTCAAACTGTCCTGTACATACAATAGCAGACTGGAGTGGATCGTGTAAGGTCTCTATGGACTGAACCAAATAGTGCTTTAGTAGTAGATAAATAGTGCAAATAGTGTTGGTATTACCATAATTATGAGATTCCAACACAAAATAGGTATCGTTTGAAAGCTTAAAAGCTCTACTTTCCAATTCATGCAAGCATTATGACCAAAACTGAATAAGTGCTTTGAAATTTGCAGACAAATCAGAAGTGTTCCGTTTTGATAATTTATAAAAAATAAAACAAAATGTAAAAAAAATTGCACTGCACATATTATTGCAATCAGTAAAAACATCAGTCTCATCAAATTATCATGTGTCATATGTTGTTGGAAATCTCTCAAAGAGTAGAATACAACCAGACAAAAATATAGCGAGTAATAGCTGAGTATACATATGTCATTGACAATTATGTTGCTGTTGTTTATATGCCACATTTTCACTTATAACTTCACGAAAAATAAACAGAACATAAAATATAAAATACCATTACTTAGAGGAGGTGATTATCTTTCAAACGAGCCCACACACAAGGTAATCAGATGCATAGATCGTTAGATAATCCACATGAAGCACGTTACATATGGCCACCAGGAGATGGCGCCAAATACATGACACAGACTCAATGATGACTCAAATGACACAGAATGAAACTCATTCTGTGAAATCTCATTACTAAAATCATGTCTGCATGCTATGCAAACCTTTAGTCATTGTTATTATTACGTTTTATTTGTTTGGAGAGGCTTTAGGACACATGGAGATGTTTGTGGACACTACTATAAATTATATTTGTAATGCTATAACCTTTGATTGCTTTGTCGTATCAACACAGTTTTGTTTTCTCAGATACAGTTGACA
This sequence comes from Myxocyprinus asiaticus, assembly GCF_019703515.2. Lineage (NCBI taxonomy): Eukaryota > Metazoa > Chordata > Actinopteri > Cypriniformes > Catostomidae > Myxocyprinus > Myxocyprinus asiaticus. The sequence goes on along the minus strand of NC_059367.1, from coordinate 1,029,145 downwards.
TGATTGGGAATAAAATGAAAGTATTTTTTTTTTTGTTGTTGTTGTTTTTTAAGCAGTTTCTTATGCTGAGATTCTCAATGTATCAATCTATGGGGCAGGGCCAGGGGTGGCCATCAAGAATTTCAGGGATGTGTTTGAACAGGAGAAATATCACCAAATGAACACCTTAGCAGAACAAAAACTGCATTTTGTCATATTTTTTAGGCAAAGTAAAGAAGCCCGTTTGCCCAACAACTGTAAATTAGCCTTATTACAGCACATATCAACAGAACTATCGATTGTGACTTTGGTTGAGAATACGGTTGTGACTTTTGTTGTTGATTGTAGTTCTTTCATAAACAAATTGTGTGTGAACAGAACTGTATTCGTAATTCAAAAACAGGACTGACAACCATATTCTGCTGCTGTGTTAACGTGGCCAATTCGCCTCACCTCTACACTGCTGACAATCTACTGTCGAGACCTGTCAAGAAAATGTCCTGGTCTAATTTTACTCCAAAATCAAAAACAAATAAGAACTTATTTTGCATATAGAAAATGAAGCCTATTTTTAAAGCCATCAAGATTTTTACATATTGACAGTTTTGCACATTTTGCCTCCCAGTCCTCATTTCTGCAATGCGAAAAGATGGTTGTTATGATACTCATTACCGTAACGTGAAAAAAATATTTCAATTGACTTGTTTGTACATCTAAAGTAGGCCTCTCTTGGTCTGCCTTTCATTTTGACTGATTTTAGTTAAGAATATAATTGTACAACAGCATGTCTTTTACTGTAATACGGTAAAACAATGACTGTTAAGGTAATGAGAACCATCATTGAAAACAATGGGAATATTAAAGTTAAAACGTCCACATAACAGTATTGAGAATCGGGTGGTAAAATGTACATGTGTCCTGAAAATAATGTTACAGCGCATCGTAATCGTATGAAAAATCGTATTTTCATTATGCAAAATATAAGGGCTAGAGGGTTTTTTTTAGGCTTCGTGAGAACCACTTTTAGTGACTACTGAAAGCAGATAATGGAGTCTCCAAGATGGAGTTCCAACACAGCTCTCCACCAACTGTTCAGCTTTAGTTCAGATCACTGATTTATCAGCTATAACAGCTGAGACAGCAGAGCAAGTTCAGAGGGAAATGATTGGTTGGTAATATTGTAGAAGCCCTTAACCACAACCTAAAACCTACAATCTGATTACCATAGATGTTAGATATGTTTTGGACATCCATCATCCTGAGGAACATGTTCTACTTGGAGGAATCAAAATAAGCATTGCTGTGGAATGAAGAATAACCAAGTAAATTTGGCAACAGCAGAATTTATAGGAACTCGAAAGGATTTTGCTCTTGTGAGAGGGAGCAAGACTTGAAGCTAGCATCTTTTTATTATGAGCTGACATGTGAACATGAATATAAAGAGCAACAATTACTCTGAACATGTTTTGTTTTTCCAAGATGTTCCTGACAGTGAATGTGGGTGCAAAATCAAGCATTTATCGAAGCTAAATTTCCTTGGTTCAGACTGTGGTTCTACAATATGGCTATGAGCTGAAAGATTTTAAACTATATTGTATTGTTTACAAATGATATGTCAACTATTGAAAAGTGGATTATAGAATTTTCTGTCAGTTTTGTGGTGTATAACTGCTGGCTATTTACAAGACTGAAACTGCACACTTTTAAGCCATCTTGGTTTTGGAAGTATTTTTCCCATTCATTTTCTCCATAGGGATTTCATAAAGTCCTTCATAAAAGAGTTGTGCGCCATGAACCAAATTAACCAACCAGCTCCGAGGTGAATCACAACATTACAAACATTGATTTGAAGCAAAAAAGTATTTGAAAATCAGACAAAAAGACAAAGACTGTGTACTTAACGTCCCATGATGCATTGCAAATGACATAATCGATGGAAAAATATAAAACTACTGATTTAAAGTTGTTGATTTTAAGTATAGAAGCCATTTGTTTTATTGCTAAATATTCAGGTATATACAAATATAAGTAGTTTGAGAGTGTAGGGGGAGAGTGACTCGATTGCATCATTCACAGTGCATCATAGAAGTGGGCGGAGCTGTAGAGCTCTTCTCTGATTGGTGGATCTCTCGTCAGGATTATGGGTAGTGTAGTTCTTCACCAGGAATTCCGCTATTAAACATGATTGAAATAACATGGACAGATGGCTTAAAAAGCAGCATTTGCCATCGATAAACAACATCAGAGCTCACGGTAGGTCTGTCTTTAAAAGTTAAAAAGCTTTTTACTTCCGGAACTAGACTGTTGCGCTCCATTTCGTTTAGAAATTTCACACTTCGCCTTTTAAGAAAACATTAACATTATTCATTGCGAGAAGAGAACCGCAAATAAACAAAGGTTATACTTGCAGCATTACATTATCAAAGTGGTAGAGCTGAACTACTGTAGCTTGAATTGACCTTTTGCTAAGCCCCGCCTTTAAAAGCATTTCTGTCCCATCCTGTCTTAGCAACTGTTGCCAGAGCTGCCATTACTCTGACACGCATTTGCTATTTTCCAATGAGAGTCTACGGGAGTAATGGAGAAGGGTGTAGCTGCAGGCATTGCTCCAAAAAGAGGCATGATCTCCATATCACCATTAAAGATATAGGGAGCCCCGAACCTAACCCTTTCCCTACCCTTAATCGTGAGTGGAAGCGACGCCCCTTTAGGAATTGTCGCAAAACCCTTTTGGAGTAACCCCTCCCCTTTTTGGAGATTCCGCCCCCATTTGGAGGTCTCCGGCCTGCAGCTATACCTACTAGAAGTAATGTGTGTTTGAATAATTTTCAAAACATTTAAAACACGATGTTACCGTTGCACGATGTTTTTTTATTTTTTATTATTACTGTGTATTTCTATATATACACTTCTATTTTCTTTTTATTCTATTTTATTATCTCTGTCTTGTATTGTTTGTGCACTGGAAGCTCCTGTCGCCAAGACAAATTCCTTGTATGTGTAAGAATACTTGGCAATAAAGCTCATTGTGATAATGTTTTAGCAAAAGCTATAGTAAATAAACAGTTTACAACATCAAAATGAATGTGTTATAAGACGTTATAAGCAGTTCTGTTCACTTGCATTAATTTTATCAGGCGTGTAATCGCTATTTAATGACGCTTTTTTCAAGTGACTTATAATAGTTTTTCTTTATTCTGATGCACAGTCTCCACCGTTTTCAATCAAATTACTGTGTAATTTAACAATTTCTGTTACAAAAACGATAAATATGCCTTACAATGTCACTCTTCATTCCAGCCCACTCAATATTATTATCCATTCCGTTTATGAGAATATTTTGCCAAAAACCGCGCCGTTCACAGGAATCTCCCATTCATTCCTATGGGGAGTTAACAACCGTAACCAGTGGGGTGGAGCTTAGCGAAGGGTCAAATTTATATTGGCAGATACACGGATGCTTCAAAATCAAGGAATCAAATATATAATAAAATGACGAGAAAATCATTGACATTGTGCTTATTACACAGAATACGTTGAGCAGTGAACGTTTCTCATTGCTCTGTGTTATAGTGGGAGGAGATTCAATCACAGAGATGAAATGTGTGAATATACAGTGGCAAGAAAAAGTATGTGAACCCTTTGGAATTAGCTGGTTTTCTGCATGAATTGCTCATAAAATGTGATCTCATCTTCATTGAAGTCACAAGTATAGACAAACACAATGTGCTTAAACTAACAACACACAAACAATTATAATCTTTTATGTCTTTATTGAACACATCCCATTAAACATTCACAGTGCTGTGGAGAAAGTAAGTGAACCCCTAGGCTAATTAGGGAAAGGGTTACAAAGTTATCTGGAAGAGTTTAGATATTCGTCTGTCCACAGTTAGACAAATTGTCTATAAATGGAGATGATTTAGTACTATAGGTACTCTCACTAGAAGTGGCCGTCCAGCCAAGATGACTCAAAGGGCACCGCAGAATGCTCAATTAGGTAAAAAAGAACCCTAGAGTGACAGATAAAGACTTGAAGGAATCATTGGAACTGGTTAACATCTCTGTTTATGAGTCTACTATACAGAAAACATTAAACAGGTATGGTGTTCATGGCAGGACATCATGAAGGAAGCCGCTGCTTTCCAGCAAAAACATTGCTGCACACCTGAAGTTTGCCAAAGACCACAATGACACTCCACAACGCTACTGGGAAAATGTTTTGTGGACTGATGAAACTAAGGTTGAATCGTTTGGGAAGAACACGCAGCACTACGTATGCTGTAAAAAGGGCACCGCATACCAACATGAAAACATCATCCCAGCGGTGAAGTACGGTGGAGGGAGCATCATGATTTGGGGCTGCTTTGCTGCCTCGGGGCCTGGACCGCTTGCCATCATCAAAGGGAAAAATGAATTCCCAAGTTATCAAGATATCCTACAGGATAATATCAGGGTGGCTGTGTGCCAGCTGAAGCTCAGTAGAAGTTGAGTGATGCAGCAGGACAATGACCCTAAACATCGAAGTAAATCCACTACAGAATGTCTTCAAAAAAAGAAAATCCACCTTTTGGGGGGTTCAGTCAGAGCCCAGACCTTAACCCAATAGAGATGCTGTGGAATGACCTCAAGAGAGACACCAGACATCCTAAGAATATGTCTGAGCTGAAGCAGTTCTGTAAGGAAGAATGATCCAGAATTCCTTCTGAACGTTGTGCAGGTCTAATCCGCAGCTACCGGAAACACTTGACTGAGGTTATTGCTGCCAAAGGAGGATCGATCAGTTATTAAATCCAAGGGTTCACTTACTTTCTCCACAGCACTGTGAATGTTTAATGGGATGTGTTCAATAAAGACATGAAAGATTATAATTGTTTGTGTGTTGTTAGTTTAAGCACATTGTGTTTGTCTATACTTGTGACTGATGAAGATGAGATCACATTTTATGACCAATTCATGCAGAAAACCAGCTAATTCCAAAGGGTTCACATACTTTTTCTTGGTACTGCACTTTGCCACAGCACATGGTCCAGATCATTTACTGTGAGAAGACTTGAAGGTGCAGTTTTATGTCCAATTTCATTGAAAATGGACAAGCAGAATCTCATTCAAACGCTGCAGTTCACTCGTGAACGCTATCGTCTCATTTGACGGTTCTGAATTGTTCACACTGCACCTTCAAGTGCCTCAGTGATGAGCAGAAATGACCATTGAGGTCTAATGATGAAAAAAGCGAGGAAATCAATCTATCTTGGTCACATAGCAGGAGGGAGGAGGTGGGGTGGGGGAGACAATAAATGGAAATCAGCAAGAAGCACACTGGAGGTTAGGAAAAATACTATATTCTTTATTGAAAAATATTAGTATATGTGGATTTGTGTCATAATAAGTCCATGCAACAAATAAAACAACATTGAACAACAGCAAGGCCCACCATGCTCAGTACAGGGTTAACAGAACAAAAGCAACATCCAAATGAGCAGATGCATCGGCTACAGCACATTACAGTACAGCAGGGTACATCTTTACTACAGAAAGATTACATTGGAGTCTATTCAATGTAGAATCAAAATAATGATAATAATAATAATGTGATTCATGCACTCAAGTCTATTACCAGAACAAAAGGTAGAGAAACCACAACCAAACAATAGACATTTGCACTCTAATAGAAGATTTCAGTAGCAGTGCAGGACATCAACATCCCTGCCAAATGGATCGCATTTTGGAAGTTGTGCCACTTTGAGACATTCGATTGCCAATTAAAAGTTGCTGTTACTTGAGCAACTTCTTCTGGTTTTTAAAGTGTCTGTTGTTTTAGGTGTTTCCTCTAAAAATGGAATGATTGTGTCAACTGAGAAGGGCAGAGAGGAATAAATGAAGCACACATTATGCAGGTGACGGCTTAAAGGAATATTCCGGGTTCAACACAAGTTAACCTGGCATTTGTGTCATACTGTTGATTACCACAAAAATGTCGACTCGTTCCTCCTTTTCTTTAAAAAAGCACAAATGTGTGTTCCAGTGAGACACTTACAATGGAAGTCAATGGGGTCAATCTGTAAACATTAAAATACTCACTGTTTCAAAAGTATAGACACAAGACATAAACAATATGTGTGTTAACATGATTTTACTGTGATTAAATCACTTACTAACCACATCTGTGGAAAATTATAGACAATTTTACAACTTGGTTGTAAATGCCAACAAACCCTAAAACCCCACAATGACGATTTAAACAACTTTACAGCTCAAATAATAATACACAAGTTTGCTTTTATAAAACAATAAGCTTCACATTTCTGCCTTTAAACCCTCCAAAAATGGACCCCATTGACTTCCATTGTAAGTGTCTCACTGGAACCTTGAATTTTACTTTTTTTAAAGGAGGGACGAGTCGATCATCATCGTCATTATGAAACAAAAGCTGTCGACTGAGCTTAACGTGTACTGAACATGGAATATTCTTTTAAGGCTGAAACATTCTCTACACAAGAACGTGAACGGCGTTGCGAGCATTTGGCCATCGCGCGGTCCGGTTGAACATGCCTAACGTGCGTTCTTGCGTTGCGGTGGCAGTAACAAACCTCAGTCCTCAAGGGGGCGATAGTTACCTTCAAAATTCTGGATGTGTTATTATTAGGGATGTCCTGATACCATTATTTTGAGTACAAGTACCATTTCTTTTTGGTACTCGCTGATACATGAATTCCATGTCAACAATTTATTTCAATTTTATCAACAAAATGGTGTTTAAATAAATAAATTCATTAAAACTTTAATCAAATGAAAGTGAAAGTGTAACAATTCATTTTCAACATTTTATTTTGTATTTTTATCAAATTAAGTGATTTTTTTTAAAGAACCTCACAACACAACATTGGAGTTATTTTTGTCCAATAAAGTGCTGCAATACAGAGCGTCATAGATGTGAGATATTGCTCAAATATAATACAATAATTATTGATTTATTATTATTATTATTATTATTATGGTAACACATTATTTTAATGCGTCCTTGTTACACATATTAACTATAGTAATAACAGTCAATTATGCATAATTACAAGCAAATAACCCTAAACCAAACCCTAAACCTATAGTAAGTACATGTTGTTAATTAGTAATAATCAGTTATAACTTTTGTAATTACACTGTAACAAGGTCGTACTTTTTTCCCTTAATTGCGCTTTTATTTTGAAGTGTTCCTGTGTGTTGTAATGACCAAGAAGCTCTGACGTTATGACGGTAGATTCCCACTCTGGAAAAGTCGGTTGCTACATGACTCAAAGTGATTATTAAACCGCAAAAGGCTGCTATTTAATTAAATAAATATGTAGTCTGAATGTGATGCACGCTACAAAATGAATTAGCGCTCTGCTCACTGTCATCTGCTACAAACAGAGCGCGCGATGCTCATGATGGTGTTTTCTGTGTATGAATCAAGGATCTCTAAAAGGTACTAGGGATGGGCATTTTGGTCATTTTATCTACTCGAGTTCTCATCGAGTACTCATCGAGTACTCAGTGGGGGGAGGGGGCCACATAGACATGTACAAATACAGTATGTACTTATATGTCATACGTCTTTAGCTGCTGCATTGTGTCTCGTCGTTCAAACGTCTATTCATAAACATAGGCTGTTATAATGTAGTCTGTTACAATAAGTGCAAAAGAGGACATAATCAAAATGCATGATATTGTGTTATTATGTGAAGGCTCGCTGGTCGGTTCAGTGAAATGATGCTCAGAACGTGCATCTGCGTTCTTCCTTCATGTTACCGTAATAAGCTTAGTAAGTGTACACCACTGTTTCTGAACCGTGTATCTGCAAACCGCGGTTAGCGTGACTGGAGATGCCATAACCATCATGTTTTTAAAACGCAGTGTTAAGTTAAAAATAGTTTTCAAGACCCTGCGTTCTTCAGCATTCAGCTGTGCTTCATCTAAATGTTTGAATGAAAGATTTCACCTTGTGTGTGAGTGTGTGTGTTTGTGTGTGTGAGTGTGTTTGTGTGTGAGTGAGTGTGTGTGTGTGTGAGTGAGTGTGTCTATGTGTGAGTGTGTGTGTGATTGAGTGTGTGTGATTGTGTGTGAGTGAGTGATTGAGTGTGTGTGTTTGTGAGTGAGTGTGTTTGTGTGTGTGTATGTGTGAGTGTGATTGTGTGTGTGTGTGTGTGTGTGTGATTGAGTGAGTGTGTGTGTTTGTGTGTGTGTGTGAGTGAGTGAGTGTGTTTGTGTGTGTGTGTGAGTGAGTGAGTGTGTTTGTGTGTGTGTGTGTGTGAGTGAGTGAGTTTGTGTGTGTGTGTGTGTGTGAGTGAGTGAGTGTGTTTGTGTGTGTGTATGTGTGAGTGTATGTTTGAGTGTGAGTGTGATTGTGTGTGTGTGTGTGTGTGTGTGCGATTGTGTGTGTGTGATTGAGTGAGTGTGTGTGTGTTTGTGTGTGTGTGTGTGCGATTGTGTGAGTGAGTGTGCTTGTGTGTGTGTGTGAGTGAGTGAGTGTGTTTGTGTGTGTGTGTGAGTGTATGTTTGAGTGTATGTTTGAGTGTGAGTGTGATTGTGTGTGTGTGTGTGTGTGCGATTGTGTGTGTGTGATTGAGTGAGTGTGTGTGTGTGAGTGAGTGAGTGAGTGTGTTTGTGTGAGTGAGTGTGCTTGTGTGTGTGTGTGAGTGAGTGAGTGTGTTTGTGTGTGTGTGTGAGTGTATGTTTGAGTGTGTGTGTGAGAGTGTGTGTTTAAGTGTGTGCGTGTGTGTGTGTGTGTGTGTGTGTGTGCTTCTCCAGAGTGTAGAGCGTCGTCTCTGCCCCGGACAGAAAGTCACGCTGCACTTTGTTGAAGTTTGTTGCTGTGATCATTCATGCTTCCTCCCATTTAACTTGGAGTTTTAAACTTCATACTGGGAAAACTGCAACAGAATGTCACTTTATGTTGGACTTACAACTCATGCGGAAATCTTCAGCTCTGATTTTGCCAAGATGCGACATCACGAAAACGAGTCGGCACCGAAGGAGATTTACAGTCAATGATAAACCTTCACTTTTTTAAATAATATACATTGAGTCAAATCTTCTACATTATATGACAATAAAACCTGTTTAGCAAACGCGTGCAGAGACAGATGTTCAAAACACAGTGGATTGAACTTTCGTTTGATTATCGTAAACCTGTAGAACAAACGTTAGCATTGCAGCATCGTTTATCAGTTTGGTTGCTATGAGACGTCTCTGTTGACAATCAGCGCTGAAAATAACAACGTAATCAATCTCAAAATTAAAAATAAGGGCCCTCTTTGATGCGTAGTGTATAGTTGTCAAGTAGTTGTCAAGCATTTTCATTTTCGATCATCGTTTTCATGAGCGATTGTCGCTGTCACTTTTGAGTACTCGTGCCCATCCCTAAAAGGCACGGGCACTTTGTGTAATCCTGGGGTAAAGAAACACAATTTGAAATATGTTGTTTGATTGTAATCTTGACCATCTGTTTTTGAGATTTCAGTGTTCCCCCATTCAAGCTGATAGGAGCTGCACTTTCATAACTTGAAATAGCCTCCCGAGAGCGACTTGCTTTAGCATACTTGCTCAGCAATATTCTCTTCAAACTGTTGCTCCTCCATGACAGTAGCTGAGTTGAAATAGAGCTGTGCGATATGACTATATATAACGTGGCGATGATATAAAGTGTCAACCGACAGAGATTTTGCTATATCATGTATATCGTGATATGTAAATACTGTGCAGCGTGGACTTATCTATCAGTGGCCAGAGCTTCACGTGAGACTTGAAGAAACATGGACAGGGTTTTTCCAGCATTGAGGCAAGCAAATGTTTTGACGTCACGCATTTGACACTTTAAAAGTGCTAAATATTCTTCTCAATTGACACACGAATGTTTCACGTGACTGTGGTGTGAGCGGTCTCTGGAGCTCCGAAGTGCGCGCGATTCCAGCAGGCTTTCCGATATTTGTGCTCCAGAGACAGGAGAGCTCAGAGCGGGATCACTTGCACTACATAATCATTTTTTGACCCAGGAACACCCCAAATGGAGAAAGAAATCTCCACAGAACGGATCAAGAAAATGAAGAGAAGCTTGTTTTAACCCTTGTGCGACCTTTGCGACATTTGTCTTTTTCATTTTTGTTTTTTCGATCATTTTGGCTGTGTTAATGCCAATGGCATAAATTTTGCCAAAGGTGTGTATTTGGGGGGAATTTTGATATTTCAACCTCAGTTCCTATAATACATCTATAATACACTGTGTACACAAAATAGTTACACTCAGGACCTTCAGGACAAAAATGTCCCCATTGAAACCCATTAAAACTGCAATATTTGATCCCAGTGCCATTAAAGCATAAAATCATGAATTCTATGATATTATGATTTCATTCCAGAGCCCTGGCTTCAAAATTTACATTTTAATATTTTCCACCAGATGGCGCCATTTTTCTCATGTTAACCTATGGAGCAAATACAAGCTTTTCCCCTATTCTCTGTTTGCTGTATTATAGAGCACTGCAGGCCAACTGAATAAATGATGCAGCTAAAATTGTGTGTGTGTGTTGGTATGGATGTCAGTGTGTATATGTGTAATAAACAACAGTGGCATTATATAAACAAACTGGCATTTAAAAGGTTAAAATCCTGAAAATGAATGAATATTTGGTAGTTATGATCAGGACTGATGTTGGTTAAAACAAATTAACTCATTGAAAGTGGAAAATAATATTAATATATAATATTATTATGGCAGTTATTTTGACGCGGATATTTGTGTCCTCAAAGGACCTCTGAGTAACTTTGTTTTGAACACACAAGGGTTAAAACAGGTGCGACATGGTGTACAGAGTGGAAAAATGTAATCTGCAAACTGTTTCGCAGGACGATAATCACATGCAATACAAGCGATCTGTTTTACCACCTCAAAATGAAGCACGCAGAAGTGTATTATGAAAGCCTAAAGATGAACTTATTTCATATTTTCTTCAAGCAGTGTTTATTCGTTTTTACGTATGTTTTATTTACTTTGTCGCATTGCTTTGAGAAGATCTTCCGTTTCTGGGGCAAACTTTATAATAATAATAATACTGGTCAACAACATTTTAAAGTGTAATGTGGCATACTGTTATATTTAGCATTCTGGTAAGGTTGATTTTTGTTTATTTATTTACTTACTTAGACAATGTCTTGTTCATAATAAAGAGGAAGTAGTTTTAATATATTACGTATTTAATTCACTGATTGGAGTTCCAAAAACAGGCATTGCAATATGGTTATTTTAAATATTAATACATTTTTGATTTTCCAGAAAATGTTTACGATATCATGATTTAAGATTTTGGTCATATCGTCCACCCCTAAGTTGAAAGAGAAAACTCACAGTAAAGCGGACAGTTCACACTAATCTCACTATAGCGCCCCTTGTGGCAACGCGCAGCTGCGTTGTGTTATGAATTGCTGACGCAACGTCACCCAGCTTTTTGCCAGAAGCATCAGCGTTCACGTACTTGCGTAGAGTATGTTTCGGCCTTAAAGGTTTTCCAAACAAAGGGAAAGAAATGTGGGTTTAGTGATTACTGAAGCACAAAATGCATCCATTTTACAGGAATTTACATACATGTTGTCTACCAAAAGCTGGATGGGACATACATGACTCACTCGTCTAACGCTACTGATGTGGGTTATAAGTATCTACAGCACTATATAGACAATAGTTGCTCTAAATGAGTTAGCTCTTTATGTTTTAGTGTGTTTTTATTCTCTCAGGAAGGGAGCAGATCTGAGAAGTTTGTCGTCTTCTGATGGAAAGAGGAAATGAGGGATCAGAACAGATGATCATTAAAACACAATGATCTGATAATGCAGAATGTAGATTCAGCCTCCATAGACTATGAGACAGGAGATAAGAACAGAAATAAAGCACATGAAATCAAACTATGGGACAGAAGATCAGAAAACAGAAATAAACAAATAAATAAATAAAAGCTTCATGAAATCACCTGGCAAAGTTAGCAGCTCATTTCAGCACTACAGTTTCATGTGTTTGTACCGATATATCGGTGTGAATGTTAATTATTCAGAAATAATCGATTATTTGGTATTAAACACATCAGATTTTTATTTTTATGCACTGCTGATAAAGTCAGTCTGATGGTTTCAACACAAATCTAAAAAAAAAAACATAACTTTTACACTTACATTTGATTGAAAATGGCTTTAAAAAATAATCGATTAATTTAAGTTGACGTTACTTGTGTTTCCTTGTTGTCTTTTAATCTCAGGCCTGAATTAGCGTCCTTAGCTTTCCGAGGTAACCCCAGACCTAACAAATAACACTTAAACACACATAATGCTCAGATACACGATACAGTTAATCATTAACCTTGAGATAAATACCGAATACCCTTTAAAGTGATTTAAATGCACTTTAAAGTGAAACATGACGCAAAAAGCGTCACTCAGATTATCTCCAACCTCACAGATCCACTAATAAAACGTGAAATCATCTGATTTTGATTGATTCTCTCCCCAGTTTGGACTAATGCAAGCATATAGATCAGTTATTGGTTTAATAAGCATGCATTAATCGAGCACAAGGCCGTGATTTGGTCATGAAATAGTGTGATAACGTGTTATAAATACCTCTGTTTCTCACTGAGCCGAAGACAGGAAGAACCAGATATCCAACATGAACTAACACCATCCTTCCGATCTTCTGTCTGATGAATATATCGTATAAACGGAGGAATAAATCATGTACATTCAGTGGGATCATATGCAGTCACCGCGAGGACAAAGAGCGATTCGCCAACGAATTGGTCTGTTGAATCGGTTCGTTCGAATGACTCGATCGAGTCATTAAAATCATTTAAAAGGGACTCAATACAAAAAGTGTATGTTGCACTTTTGGGAGTAAAACTATGAGGTGGGTGACACGTTGCAACCACAGACAGAATACTATTTGAGGCAAATGGTAATCGTGTTTTTACACTGTATGATTCTTTCAGTCCTTTAAGATTGTTGCTTGTCAGACTGTACGAGATGAACGCATTGATATCGCCATGGCGCACTGTGCGACATTATGTCAGACTGCATGGGCGTAGAAAACGCGGGGGATGCAGAGACGCGTCCCCCTCACTTTCAATAAAACCGAAGTGCACTTTTTCACAGGGCAAATGTGTTAATGCTGTGTCTTTCATACAGCAAATGTCTAAATGTGTAAATGCAACAGTTCAAATTCACTACTCAGTCACGTTACAAATTCAATAAAAAAAAATTCGTCGATTGAGAGCCTTAAAAATACATCTTACGTATTTGTTCATCTTGCGCTAATCGTTCTGTCCCCCCTCACTTTTGAAATGATGTCTATGCCCGTCAGACTGTACGATACACATCGTGGCCGACTGCGGTCCCAATCGTCCCGATCAGTGAACGTGACTATTCGCGGAATAGAAGCGAAACGGTGAGATTTGCCCATCCTGGAGGAGCATTTTTTGTTTTTTTTTTCTGAAGCGCATTTCCGTTGCTCCAATACCACTTCATCACGAGCATAGGCAAACATATAAACAGAAGGATGGATTTTGTCAAATAGGTCTATAATAAGACAGCCTGATCGCCAATACAAAAAAAATGACAGATGTTGGGAATGAACGCGAGTGCAGGAGGAAGCATACAGTAATAATTAGCTACCACAAGCGAATATTCATTGTGGAAATAACAAGACTTGTGGCCTGAAAAATGACAAACTTCTCTGTTCACACAGAAACGCAAAATTTCGAAAATAGGTTTCTTTCCAAGGAGCATATCAGCGGGTTTCTCTGAAAACAGTGAATTGGGGTGCGAGAGAGGAGCGGACTATCTCATCTGGCCGTCATTATAGCAGTCACACTATACGAATGTGATGCTAAATTTCTGACACTGCCAGAACTTCATCGGAAACTGAAGATCATCGCAAAGGTTATTAATAAGCCGTCGGTGAACATCACATTGAACGCTGTAGATTGCCAATTTTGCCCTACGATGACAGAAATCCTATAGGATTCCCGAAATTTGTCTCAGACGGCAGAATCGTGGCCAAAATCGTACAGTGGGATTTAGTCACGCGGCAACTGCTTATATGCTTTTTTTTTTCTTCCCTTTTCTCCCAATTTGGAATGCCCAATTCCCACTACTTAGTAGGTCCTCGTGGTGGCGCGGTTACTCACCTCAATCCGGGTGGTGGAGGACAAGTCTCAGTTGCCTCCGCTTCTGAGACCGTCAATCCGTGCATCTTATCACGTGACTCATTGTGCATGACACCGCAGAGACTCACAGCATGTGGAGGCTCATGCTACTCTCCACGATCCACACACAACTTACCACATGCCCCACTGAGAGCGAGAACCACTAATCGTGACCACAAGGAGGTTACCCCATGTGACTCTACCCTCCCTAGCAACCGGGCCAATCTGGTTGCTTTGGAGACCTGGCTGGAGTCACTCAGCACACCCTGGATTTGAACTCGTGACTACAGGTGTGGTAGTCAGCGTCAATATTCGCTGAGCTCCCCAGGCCCCCGCTTACATCAGGCTTGATCGAATATGAGAATCATTTCTTAAACGGTTTCATTTGAAAGGAGCCGTCCGAACGAACCGATTCGCTAAAATGATTTGGACTTCCTGCTGGAGGAGCGATGACATCATCTGACCAATAGAGGCGCCACTATCATCACCCGCTCAGTTTTAGGTTTAATTGAACTGAATTGTTTATTTTTTTTGTTTTGTTTTTTTGCTTCATAGAAAACATCTCACAGGGCATAAACATATAGGGTGGATACGTAAAAAAAAAATACAATCTCTTATTGGTTCTCTGGTCTGGACACCCAAACCTAACATATAGTACTTCAAAAAACACACATAATGCTCAGATACACGATACAATTAATCATTAATGTTGACATAAATACCGAATATCCCTCATGCCCCATACAAAGTGATTTTAAATGTATTTTAAAGTGAAACATGTAGCAAAAAAGCATCACTCAGTCAGCTAGCTAACAGATTATTTCGGATCAGAATCCAACCTCACAGATTCACTAATAAAACGTCAAATTTTCGGAATTGTTCTATTGAATCGGTTCGTTTGAATAACTCGATCATACCGAAATCATTTGGAACTAAGTAAAGGGTACATGAAGCACTAAATAATATTTGACGTAATAATTTTTCAAAAATGGTAATAAATCACGTTTTTTTAGTTAGTTAAAAATCACGCGCCTCAACTCATCTCAGACTTGATCGAATCTGAGAATCGTTTATTAACGGTTTCATTTGAAAGAAGCCATCTGAACAAACCGATCCGCTGAAATTATTTGGACTTCCAAAAGCTAAAAAGCATCAGACTGCTGGAGGAGCGACGACATCATCTGACCACTAGAGGCGCCATTATCATCAACCGCTCAGTTGTTTAATTGAAATGAACTGTTTTTTTGTTTGTTTTTTTTGGGGGGGTTTTTTTGCTTCATAGAAAACATAAACACATAGGGTGGATACATAAAACAAAAACTACAGTTTATCTAAAATTATTTCAATGATAAGCTTGAACTTTTCTTTCTTTTTTTTTTTTTTTTTTTTACTTTTAGCTTGAACTGAACTAAGTTGAAAAAAATCTTTTACAGTTCCTCTAAGTATCTCTAATTGGTTCTCTGGCCTGGACACATCAATATCATAGTTGTAATAAATTAAATAAGTTCACAAACAGTTTTGCCTGACTTTTGATGAGAAAACTTCTGCTATGAAAATACAAATAGCTTCCCCTCTGTAGCCTGTACAACTGGCAATACTATTTTGACCTCTGACTCATAAGAAAATGTGTGAACTTTGCAATTCAAGGGGTCCAACAGAGTTAAATCAGGTGCTTTTAATTGTTTAACTACATGCTTTGGTGTAGTTGACCAGTTACAAGTACAAAATTATGTTCTTTCCTCAATACCATAAACGTAAATCAACAAAAGTAATTGTAAATAATTTTAGAACGTGTTCACTGCAGCTATTTACAAACAACATACCAATAACCTGCAAAAGTAATTTTTACATAGTCACATATTTTGTACTATGGCATTAAGCACTTGCAGTTTTTGCATTAAAATGACAACAAATAACAGACTTAAATATACAACACTTTGTTTTGTTTTTTGGCCCATGCATAATTTCCTATGATCATTAATTTGGTGCTGTAAGTGATTTTAGCTGTTCTAGAATTCCCACAAACTGAGCAGTTGGATTACTCACGCCCCCTTTCCAAACGCTGCACTCCAAAGATACCAAACAAGCTTTATTGAGACCGACATCATGCAGAAACGGTTGTCAAAAACAACAGTAGTAAAATAGCGCCCTCAACTGACAACTGTTATGAACAACATGGCATAAAAATGGCATTAAGCCTAAATAATTAGCTGAAACTACAATACTATGAGAACGAGCAACATAATTGACAGGCAGAAAGTGTCAGAGACCATGGACACATTTTTGTTTGTTGTTTACAGAGTCTAGAGTTGTCACAGAGACCGGTGAAATATCTCATGACACTTATTTCAGTAATATCTTTCAGGGAGTAGTAACATTCTTTGCATAACTTTTCATGAAAAATATTGCTTACAGCACCTTTAATCTGTGTTGATCTGGAAACACATTCTCCACAATAACAAAGTTAAGAAAAGTATTTTCATGCACATATCTTATGTATTTTATGTGTTTAACTCTGGTGTTACCCGGTACTTTTCAGTTTAATAAATCCTGTGATCATATCCTTGATCTAGTGAGAAACATTTGGCGATACATGCATTACACAGTCATAATCCGAACTATACATGTTGAGAGTGTGTATATAAATTTGTAAATGCATGTAATTTATTGTTTGTCATTTATTTATATATATCACAGCCTATGCTCAAATCTGTTAAATGTATGTTACATTTCTGCCCTGCTTTTGAAAAATGTAATTAAACCTGATAGTGACTTTGAATCAGAGCTTTCAGAGGAAGCTTCCATTAACACCGTCAAACATGAGTGGTTGTTTCGGTGGAATGATTTCATGTATGTTGTGGAGAACATCTGCGCACATGTTCAACTACTGCACCTGAAATTTCATCTGTTGTTGCGCTCTGAAATGATTTTTCTCTTTCAGGTCTCACTGGTGTGCATGACATATGTTTCTGGCCAGAGGCGTGCAGCACAAGTCCATCTCTGATGAGTGGAAAGAGTGGTTGGACTTTTTCTATGTGCAGTACGTTTGCCTCCTGGCATCATTGCGTGCTACCGTAGTAGGCGAGTCTGATGTCTCACGGAGGCTCGTGTGTAAGATTTCATCATCATCATCTTTATCAGATTTACAGTGAGTGTTGAAGAGATCTGATAGAAAGAACACTTGCATAGGGAGAAAAGTCTTATAATTTGACTACATTAACATGAACGTACACTGAACAATGCTTTTACAGCATTTATTAATCTTGGTTAATGTTAACTTCAAAGTTTTTAAATGAAAATTCTATACATGAGTTAATGCATTATGAACTAACAGTGAACAGTTATTATTTTAAAAACATTAAAAAATATCAATAAATGCAGCAAAAAATATTGTCCATGATTAACATTTGAAGCTCTGAAGGTGTTTTTAAAGATTTCCTGTTTCAGTGGCGTACCCAATATTAAAGGCTTATAACTTGTCAAAAATCCCAAATTGAGGCAAAAAAAAATAAAATTATTTGACATTATATATCTCTGGGCGTAAATAAGGTGGCTCCGAAAAACTGCTTATTTTATGCCCAATCATGTCAACTGTATATGAGAAAATTGTGTTGATACATCAAAGCAATCAAAAGTTATAGCATTATAAATATAATTTATCACAGTGTCCAAAAACATCTCCAAACAAATAAAACATAACAATTGCACATAATTACACTAATTACACATGCAAACACAACAATGACTAAACGTTTGCATAGCATGTAGATATGATTTTAGTAATGAGATTTCACAGAATGAGTTACATTCTGTGCCATTTGAGTCATCATTGGCTGTTTACATGCTCTAATTTTCGTCAATTCAAATAAATTCAATCCAATTTCAGATTTCGAATGTACTATTTATATGTCCTCTACACTTTGCAGTCTGATACAAATATTCATTTACATGTGCATTACATGTATTACAAATCAAACTTCTGCACATGCGAAGAGCGTCAGTCGTTGCGTTCAGAAGAAGCGGAGAAAGGTTGAGAAAGTGAGAATGGCACCAAAGTCCGTAATCGGTGTTTTTGCTTTGTTGAGATATCTAAAAAATATGCCAGAAAAGCTTTCTTCTTATGTAACTCACTCTACTTGGCAAACGAAGAATTAGAAGTAGAGTCTAATACCCTGTCTGACTTAACCATGTATTTTCCTCATGCCCATTCCTCCTCCAATCTAACCTCAGGCATCTCTGGATGCAAGTACGAAGTAAAGACATGTGGGTGAGAGTTGTCCTTAAAGGAGTTTACAGATGTGGAATGGAAACAAAATAATAGGGACTTTAAACAACATCTGCAGTCGGGAGGCTACACAAAAATCACTAAGCAATAATGACGATGGAACGAAGCATTTAATTATTCAAGAAAAAAAAAGGTAGGCTATATAAAACAGCAAGAGAAGGGATGCTTGCAGTGTTAAATAACTGTCAGAAGAAGAGTTTTACTCTTGTACGATATAAATATCCTATGTCTAAAACCTAGAAATTATTATTAATATTCTAACTATATTTTTTAAGTTTTTTATTCGAAGCCTATAAGTATAACCATGTGTAATTTAATATATGTTTTGAGGAGGATGTTTAGGCTATTCACTGTGTTCACTTTGCATCATATCTTGTAAAACATAATCTAACATTTACTTTCCTCATCTGTCACGTATAAACGACTGTCACTGTGGTAAAGAGGAAATGCTTTAGAAATTATGGTTTCGATGTCAGGAAGTGAGTGAAGTTGGGTACACACAATGGAACACAGAACGCCGTAACCGCACCTGCTGCTTAAAGTCCCTATTAGGGATGACACAGCGTTCTTTTTTGCTTTGTGATGTCATGAAAGAACATATTTGCTCTCCGGAATATTCAGTGCGAGCCCGCATACCCTTAATAATGTGTTAAGTCGGATTCTAAACTGAAATGAACTGTTGTTCATGTATTTGGCACCATCTCCTGGTGGTCATATGTAACATTGTGCTTCATGTGGATTATCTAATGATCTATGCATCTGATTATTTTGTGTGTGGGCTCATTTGAAAGATAATCACCTCCTCTAAATAATAGTATGTGCTATTTTATGTTCTTTTTATTTTTCGTGAAGAGATAAGTGAAAACGTGGCATATAAACTACACCAACATAATTGTCAAAGACATACTTATATTTTTGTCTGACGACCTTGTACATGCAATGTATTCATAACTGAAGGAAGATCTGGATATATGTGGAGAGGAGAAGAGAGATATTGTATCTTCTTCAAACGAGTACTTGATGGTGTCATCGCTGCAGAAGAATCCTTGTTTGAACGGTTTGTTCTGAATGTTCAGTACTGCAAATGGAAATCCAGCTGAAAAACAGATTAATAGTGATCCTATACATGGACTGTTATTTTAAGCTTTTCCTAATTCCTACCCATTTTTTTTTTTTTTTAACTCAAATTGAAGGGAGTGTAAGGAGTAACTTGTCTCAAGAAAATGGTGCTCTGGAATATAAATTTAAAAAAATTATAATACTACATGAATCTCTTAATATTTAACCCTTTATGCTCAGATGGGCCCACGAGAAAAAATAATTGTCAAAATATTAATACCTACAGTCTTGACCAACACAAAATAGATATCGTTTGAAAGCCTAGAAGCTAAACTTTCCAATGCATGTAGATATTATGACCAATAGATAAACAAAGGATCTGCATTCATATCGCATGATGGTGAGGTCAGTCCCTCCATGTGTCAGTCATCTGCAGGCTCCGCCCACTGCTTCCTCTTTCTCTGTTCAGTCACACCAGAGACACATTCACTTCTGATTCACTGAAAATAAATATTAGTCAAAAAATAAAAACTTTCAAAAGGGTATATGTAGTTCATAGTAGACAAGGCAATATAATGTAAAGTATACAAAGAATATAATATGAATGTT
This sequence comes from Myxocyprinus asiaticus, assembly GCF_019703515.2. Classification (NCBI taxonomy): domain Eukaryota; kingdom Metazoa; phylum Chordata; class Actinopteri; order Cypriniformes; family Catostomidae; genus Myxocyprinus; species Myxocyprinus asiaticus. Next base: position 1,008,994 of record NC_059367.1, on the reverse strand, counting down.
CAAAAAGAGACATTAAATGCTTTACAAAACAAATCACACTATTTTTTGCTTTTATGTTTTTAACTCCTGTCAATATATTAAAATAATAACCTACTTCTATTTTGAAATCTACAAAATTTGGTTTATATGATGACCATATAACATTTATGAATAAAGCATTATATATACGTATATACATATATATATATGTATGTGTGTGTGTGTGTGTGTGTGTGTGTATGTATATATATATATATATATATATATATATATATATATATATATATATATATATATATATATATGTGTATATATATGTATGTATATGTATACATGTGTATATATAAGTATATGTATATATATGTGTGTGTTTCTATCTATCTATCTATCTATCTATATATATGTATGTATGTATGTATGTATAAATTGTCTATTGTGTATTCTATATATACTTTTACCTTTTCAATATTTATCTATTTTTTAGTCAATTTTAATTATTTTTTTAAAAGTGTTGTCGCTGTTTTTATATTGTTGTGTACTGGATGCTCCTGTCACCAAGACAAATTCCTTGTATGTGTAAGCATACTTGGCAATAAAGTTCATTCTGATTCTGATTCTGATTCTGAATCTGATTAACAGGAAGTTGATGTATTTTGTCATCAAAAGACTCTTATTCTGAAGTCAACTCGAGCGCAGCCGGAAACAGGAAGTTGATGTTGTATTTTGTCATCAAAAGACTCTTATTCTGAAGTCAACTCGAGCGCAGGCGGAAACAGGAAGTTGATGTTGTATTTTGTCATCAAAAACTCTTATTCTGAAGAGCTGCGGAAACGATTATATTATTTTCATTAAAAGTGATCATAATGATTGACAGATTGAACAGAATGTGAGCCTTTACGACGGAAAACATCATGCTGGTCAAATATATCAGAGTTAGTGATTTTAACATTCACTCATTTAATCTCATATGTTCAGTTTAATCATCTGTCTCTCATGTGTTTTGGTTTCATATTATAATGTCACACTTTAGATGAATCTAGACTGACAAATTAAAGTTCATCATTTTCAGCAGCAGTGTTTATAATGAGAAAGCACGTTCATTTCACAGCTAATTTTCTGGTAGAGTGTAAAATAGGAATCTTTCCATGTTGATAGTTGTTTATGGCAGGGAATGATAATCGTGTAGTTTATCTCCGAAGTTAATGCATATTAAACCATTTTCTGCAGGTTTGTAAGGCATTCCAGTGTAAATGCCTTTAAAGCTTTTATGTTAATCGATGCACAAAATAAAATTGCACCAACCAAACCAATAGCCACTTAAAGGGACAGTTCACCCAAAAATGAAAATTCTCTCATCATTTACTCACCCTCATGCCATCCCAGATGTGTGACTTACTTTCTTCTGCTGAACACAAATGAAGATTTTTAGAAGAATATTTCAGCTCTGTAGGTCCATACAATGCAAGTGAATGGTGACCAGAACTTTGAAGCTCCAAAAAGGCACACAAAAGCAGCATGAAAGTAATCCATATGACGGTGGTTTAAACAGCGTCGTCTGAAGTGATCTAATTGATTTTGGTTGCAAACAGATCAAAGTATAACTCCTTTTTCACTGTACAAAACCAATTGGATTGCTTCTGAATACATGGATTACTTTTATGCTGCCTTTATGTGCTTTTTGGGGCTTCATCATCCTGGTCACCATTCACTTGCATTGTATGAACCTACAGAACTGAAATATTCTTCTAAAAATCTTCATTTGTGTTCGGCATAAGAAAGAAAGTCATACACATCTGGGATGGCATGAGGGTGAGTAAATGATGAGAGAATTTTCATTTTTGGGTGAACTGTCCCTTTAAGTGGCTTTTGGTTTGGTTGGTGCAATCTTATTTTGTGCATCGATTAACATAAAAACAATATTAGTTTGATGGTTTGCCATTCATGCCAGTGAAACTGAATATTTTCTTTCCAGCAGCGCAGTGTTGGTCGGGCGAAGGTGACCCATGCAGTGGTGGTGATCTTCCTCGAATTTTTTGCCTGGGGTCTCCTGACCACACCGATGCTGACAGTGAGTCATTTCAAAACACAACAGTGAAAAATATATATGATGATTTTAATAAATATATTTCACCCCTTGCACATACTCTTACATGAATATTTCAGGTTCAATACAAGTTCAGCTCAATCGACAGCATTTGTGACAGTGCTGATTACCACAAAAATTAATTTAGACTCATTCCTCCTTTTCTTTAAAAAAAGCACAAATCTGTGTTCCAGTGAGACACTTACAATGGAAGTCAATGGGGTCAATTTTTGGAGGGTTTAAAGTCAGAAATGTGAAGCTTATAATTTTATAAAAGCACTTACATTAATACTTCTGTTAAATCTTGTGCATTATTTCAGCTGTAAATGTATTTAAATCGTCATTGTGGGGTTTAAGGGTTTACAGTGTTATGTTGTCATGGCAACCAAGTTGTAAAATTGTCTATAACTTTCCACAGATGTGGTTAGTAAGTGATTTAATCACAGTAAAATCATGTTAACACACATATTGTTTATGTCTTGTGTCTATACTTTTGAAACAGTGAGTATTTTAATGTTTACAGATTATTGACCCCATTGACTTCCATTATAAGTGTCTCACTGGAACACAGCAGATGCAAATGCTAAACAAAGTATTCAGGAGATAATTCATGTCCAAATGCAAACAGTACGGTAGTAAACTCATACACCTGTCAGAGAGAAAACCAGAAATGCTTTTTCTTCACTTCAGGTCCTGCATGAAACATTTCCACAGCACACGTTTCTCATGAACGGCCTCATTCAGGGAGTGAAGGTAAATTCAGCGCATGTAATCATAATGTGCAACAGCTGTCAATCTTTATGGTAGTTAAAGGCTAAGTATGAATTCTCCAACACTGATTTCATTGATTAGAAAAAGAGGCAAACGTTGCTTGATTCTGCTGTTGTGTATTACTTTCAGAGGTTGTTAATGCATTTGTGTTTGCAGGGTTTGTTGTCATTCATGAGTGCTCCTCTGATCGGTGCCTTGTCTGATGTTTGTGGCAGAAAGTCCTTCCTGCTGCTCACAGTTTTTTTCACCTGCGCCCCCATCCCACTAATGAGGATCAGCCCGTGGTACGAGCCGTGTGTGTGACATCACATGATTCTCATGTGACTAAAGCTTCAAACTGCTCTGCTGATTCTACACGAGAGCAAAAAACATGAACAGAAATACTTTGTCTTTATAAGACTTGATTTCTCAGTGCTGCTCTGTGGCAGAACTACTGTATACATATTTGATTAATTTCACACTCCTAAAAGCATAAAAGCCAAAGAATTGTGTATCTATATTTTTGTCTCTTCTCTGCAGGTGGTTTTTTGCTCTGATGTCAGTTTCTGGACTTTTCTCTGTTACGTTTTCTGTTATATTTGCGTATGTGGCTGATATTACAGAAGAACATGAGAGAAGCACGGCGTATGGACTGGTAAGAAGTTGAACATGCATCTTAGTCATAATTAAGCAAACATGCACTCAAGGTGGTATGATGTCGTCAATATAGTCACGAGGCGACTATATTCAGCATGGTGTCGATTGCCTTGTTGCTTTCATAAAATGGCTAATTAAAAATAAAAGCATTAATGGCACAGATGTAATTTTTATTTTAAGCAAATTCACGAAGTTAAAAAGATCTATGTCCTGACATGTAAACTGCAGTTAATGGTACTTCTCTGAGTGCATGTCATAGCTGTTACTCTATTGTGTTATTTAGCGTGATGGAACACTGTGTTAACCAATCAGCATCCAGGACCAGAACTATCTGCTCTATAAATCAGATTTATTAGTAGCCGAGCACTAAATGTGTATAGGCACCTATTAGAGTTCCTTTTCTTATTATTCTTCCACTCTTTAAGTCTATGCCAACCCATAGAATCGTTCACAGGAAAGTTATGAAATTTGGCACAATGATAGAGGACACTCTCAAATGTAACTGACCCAAATTTGGGGTCTCTAACACAAACCCTCTAGCGCCACCAACTGTTCAAAGTTGCATACCAATACCTTTTGAACAATAAGGCCTAGAAACAAAATAATGATCATGCCAAGTCCCAGTTGGTTGCATTGTTTCGAAGCTCCTCCCACTAGATTTTTTTTCCGCCATTTACATTTTTCAAACTCATAGACCATATGTCTAGGACAAAAAGTTAAGGAATTCATGGTGATAGACCAAACTGTTTTAGCATAACGCATCAAAGAATTAGACAGCGAGCGCACCTAGATGGACGTGAGGCTGTATCTTTGCACCATTTTAGCGAATCGACACAAAAGGTATATGTCATCACAAGCATGACGTGAGGGTACCTGCACAGTTTCAGCACAGTGCCACCTAGTGGTCAAGAAATATGAAAATGGCTATTTTTCCTTATAACATCTGAATAGTTTGGCCTAAAATCATGAAACAAGTCTCTTTACATTCCTTGGGTCATACAGAGTCGAATAATACCCAGGGCCATATTGAGCATCTGACATTTTTAATTTTGTCTAAAATTGCTGTAACGCATTGGCGGATCATTACGAAATTTGGTATGTGTCATCAGGGCCATGTCCTGAAGGTACTCAAAAAGTTTGGGGACAGTGCCACCTAGTGGTCAAACAATAGAATAAAATGCTTAACTTTTTAAAGAAAAGTTTTAGACTTGAGTCTAGCTTCCTTGGGTCATGCCGAACACGATGATACCAAATTTGCCATGTTTGGCCATACTTCCAGACCGCCATTTATTTATTTATTTTTTCTCCCCTTTTCTCCCCAATTTGGAATGCCCAATTTCCAATGCGCTCTAAGTCCTCGTGGTGGCATAGTGACTCGCCTCAATCCAGGTGGCGGAGGACGAATCAGTTGCCTCCGCGTCTGAGACGTCAATCCGCGTATCTTTTCACGTGGCTTATTGAGCACGTTACCGCGGAGACATAGCGCATGTTGAGGCTTCACGTTATTCTCCGCGGCATCCACGCACAACTCACCACGCACCCCACCGAGAGCGAGAACCACATTATAGCGACCACGAGGAGGTTACCCCATGTGACTCTACCCTCCCTAGCAACTGTGCCAATTGGTTGCATAGGAGACCTGGCTGGAGTCGACTCAACACGCCCTGAATTCGAACTCGTGACTCCAGGTGTGGTAGTCAGCGTCAATACTCGCTGAGCTACCCAGAACCCTAACCCTAACCCTAACCCAGACCGCCATTTTTATTTTCATTGAAAACCTACTTTTTTTAAGTCCTCGCAGGACGTACATCTGATATGCATGAAATTTGCAGTGTATCACCTAGGGACACTCAGGACAAAAAGTTAACAAAAGCTTTTTGATAGACCAAACGGTTCTCGAATAACGCGCCAATGAAATAGATGACTCTTAAAAGGATCTGAGGCTGTATCTTGGCAACACTTTTGCGTATTGGCATGAAACTTTGTACAGGTCATTGTCACCACACCCTAACTGCACCATATAAACTCGTGACAGCGCCACCTGTTGGTCAAAAGTTATAATGATTTGTATTATAAGCAATTCTACTTAGTTTTTTAATCCGCTTTTTCTTTTTCTTAATCATAATCAGTGATGCCCAATCATACTTTCTTACATGCCGTCAGTGTGCTTGGCCCGGTAGTTGCTGCTTGCAGATATATCGTTACATGTGTTTATTTTCTCACGATTCCAACTCTTCTTACATTATAAAAGACACTCCAGATATGCCAAATTTTTCCGCTCATGATGCTTCATTTTAAACAATATAATCGAGTATGTTTAACTCGACATAATTGAGTCCACAGTGTTTGTTTCAGGACTGTCTATTGGTCTTTGATTTCAGGTCTCAGCAACGTTTGCGGCGAGTTTAGTGACGAGTCCAGCGATCGGAGCGTTCCTGTCGGGCAAATATGGAGACAGTCTGGTGGTGCTGCTTGCCACTATAATTGCTGTGCTGGATATTCTCTTTGTTCTGCTGGTCGTTCCAGAGTCTCTTCCTGATAAAATGAGATTATCATCGTGGGGTTTGCCCATTTCTTGGGAGCAGGCTGATCCGTTTGCTGTGAGTTACACACTTTTTGTGCTCTGATTTTATTTTAATGTGCTCATAAAATATTTTTACCGAAACTCTTTCTTCCTGTCAGTCTTTGCGGAAGGTTGGTAAAGACTCGACAGTGCTGCTCATCTGTGTCACAGTGTTCCTGTCATATTTGCCTGAAGCCGGACAGTATTCCAGCTTCTTCCTCTACCTGGGGCAGGTGCGCAGATTGTTGTGGACTTAAAGTCACTATAAAAATATTAGTTTGATACCCATCTTCCTTCAGAAATGTGATGTATTTCAGTGTGAAGAGATATTAAAAAAACAACAACTTGATTTTATCTCTCAGGCAGGGTCAGAAATTGCCTCCGAAAGTGACAAAAATGTCTCAGAAATTCAAAATAATGGATTCTGTTTCATTTTTAACATCTGATATATTTTTTAATATTGTATTCTAGGCTTAGATATACAGTTGTGCTCAAAAGTTTGCATACCCTTGGAGAATTGGTAATATATGTACCATTTTTAAAGAAAACATGAGTGAGCAGGCAAAACACATTTCTTTTATTTCTTATGGGATTCATATTCAACTGTAGGTTATAACAGAATGGCACAATCATAAAACAAAACATGGCAACAAAGAAAAAAATGAAATGACCCAAGTTCAAAAGTCTGCATACCCTTAGTTCTTAATACTGTGTATTGCCCCCTTTAGCATCAATGACAGTGTGCAGTCTTTTGTAATAGTTGTCTATGAGGCCCCAAATTCTTGCAGGTGGTATAGCTGCCCATTCGTCTTGGCAAAATGCCTCCAGGTCATGCAAAGTCTTTGGTCGTCTTGCATGAACCGCACGTTTGAGATCTCCCCAGAGTGGCTTGATGATATTAAGGTCAGGAGACTGTGATGGCCACTCCAGAACCTTCACCTTTTTCTGCTGTAACCACTGGAGGGTCAACTTGACCTTGTGCTTAGGGTCATTGTCGTGCTGGAAAGTCCAAGAGCGTCCCATGCGCAGCTTTCATGCAGAAGAATGCAAATTGTCTGCCAGTATTTTCTGATATCATGCTGCATTCATCTTGCCATCAATTTTCACAAGATTCCCTGTGCCTTTAGAGCTCACACCCCCCCCAAAACATCAGTGAGCCACCACCATGCTTCACAGTGGGGATGGTATTCTTTTCACTATAGGCCTTGTTGACCCCTCTCCAAACATAGCGCTTATGGTTGTGACCATAAAGCTCTATTTTGGTCTCGTCACTCCAAATTACAGTGTGCCAGAAGCTGTGAGGCATGTCAAGGTGTTGTCGGGCATATTGTAATCGGGCTTTTTTGTGGCATTGGTGCAGTAAAGGCTTCTTTCTGGCAACTCGGCCATGCAGCTCATTTTTGTTCAAGTATCGTCGTATTGTGCTCCTTGAAACAACCACACCGTCTTTTTCCAGAGCAGCCTGTATTTCTCCTGAGGTTACCTGTGGGTTTTTCTTTGTATCCTGAACAATTCTTCTGGCAGTTGTGTCTGAAATCTTTCTTGGTCTACCTGACCTTGGCTTGGTATCAAGAGATCCCCGAATTTTCCACTTCTTAATAAGTGATTGAACAGTACTGACTGGCATTTTCAAAGCTTTGGATATCTTTTTATATCCTTTTCCATCTTTATAAAGTCCCATTACCTTGTTACGCAGGTCTTTTGACAGTTCTTTTATGCTCCCCATGGCTCAGTATCTAGCCTGCTCAGTGCATCCACGTGAGAGCTAACAAACTCATTGACTACTTATACACAGACACTAATTGCAATTTAAAAAGCCACAGGTGTGGGAAATTAACCTTTAATTGCCATTTAAACCTGTGTGTGTCACCTTGTGTGTCTGTAACAAGGCCAAACATTCAAGGGTGTGTAAACTTTTGATCAGGGCCATTTGGGTGATTTCTGTTTTCATTATGTTTTAAAAAGGAGCCAAACAACTATGTGATAATAAATGGCTTCATATGATCACTATCCTTAAATAAAAGACAGTTTTTTTTTGCATGATCAGTCATATTTTCAAAATCAATGCCAAAATGTCACAATTTCTGCCAGGGTATGCAAACTTTTGAGCACAACTGTACATATTATTGCATAAAACATTAGATATAATTACTCAGATCAATTTAGTTAATAAACTGGTTAAAGTATTTGACATTTTTTAGGATTAGAAAACATATGCCCTCATAAAGGTAAAAAATCTGGGAACACTTTCTATGAAGCCCATATTTATAATGCATTGTAAAGGCATTATAATGCATGAGTAATGTCTCAATACATCTTATAATATGTTATATCTTCTCATAAATAATTGTAACCACAGTTATAGTACATTTATAATACTTACCTGTTCGTAGTTATACCTTAGAATATAATACATTATAACACGAGCGACATCTGATTTTAAATGCAGAAGTTAATGCAGAATGTATTATATAGATTTGTAATATAAACTGTATATAATAGATATTTATAAGTGGTTATAAAACTAAACAATTCATGCTGGAAGTTATAAACATTACACATGCACAAAATACAAAATAACACATATTTAATGTAAACACTTGTAAATCTACAAGATTAAAATCTGTCAGAAACTCTAAATATGTATGTTGAACACACATGTAAACACACACAAGAATAACTGATTCTATACTGAACTCTATTCAATAAACTTTAATGTTTGTGCATCTTATTTGGAGATTTATTTTATAAATAACTTCCATTATAGAAGTTTGACTTGTATTTTATGATACATGTTTATGTTATAACTGTTTATAAGAAGATAATTATTTTATAATTTAAAGCAGTCATAGAACACTTATAATATGATCATGTCATAAAGTCTTTAGACTGTTTACATTATACAGCATTTATAAAATTAACTTTATTAACTTCTGCTGCGTTGACATTGGATGTTGCTTGTGTTATAATGCATTATACTCTAAAGTATAACTATGAATAGGGGAAGTCTTATAGTGTATTATAACTGTAGTTATAATTATTTATGAGAAGTTATAACATGTTATAAGGTGTATTGTGAGACATTATGAATTCATTATAATGCATTATACTCTAAAGTATAACTATGACTAGGGGAAGTCTTATAATGTATTATAACTGTAGTTATAATTATTTATGAGAAGTTATAACATGTTATAAGGTGTATTGTGAGACATTATGAATTCATTAAAATGCATTATACTCTAAAGTATAACTATGAATAGGGGAAGTCTTATAATTATTTATGAGAAGTTATATCATGTTATAAGGTGTATTATGAGACGTTATGAATTCATTATAATGCATTATACTCTAAAGTTTAACTATGAATAGGGGAAGTCTTATAGTGTATTATAACTGTAGTTATAATTATTTATGAGGAGTTATAACATGTTATAAGGTGTATTATGAGACATTATGAATTCATTATAATGCATTATACTCTAAAGTTTAACTATGAATAGGGGAAGTCTTATAGTGTATTATAACTGTAGTTATAATTATTTATGAGGAGTTATAACATGTTATAAGGTGTATTATGAGACATTATGAATTCATTATAATGCATTATACTCTAAAGTTTAACTATGAATAGGGGAAGTCTTATAGTGTATTATAACTGTAGTTATAATTATTTATGAGAAGTTTAAACGTATTTTAAGATGTATTATGAGACATTGTGAATGCATTATAATGCCTCTACAATGCATTATAAATATGGGCTTCATAGAAGGGGCAAATTTTGCCTCTTAATGGAAAAGTTCATTTCCGACACTGCTGTCAGGAGCACAAGCTTTGGAATAACATGCAGAGATGAATTGTTTACAATTAGACCAGGAACATGTATTGAGAAGGTAAACAATTAAAAGCTTTCATCTCGACTTTGAAGTATGTTCATTGTCCTTTTGTAACATTTCAAACTGTGTATTGATTTTTCAGGTCATTAACTTTTCCTCCGAAGCGATTGCAGGGTTTATAGCGATGGTTGGACTTCTGTCCATCGGAGCGCAGGTTTGAAACGCAGCATTTTAACATTAAAAAATATTTTCATTCTTGAACGCCATTATGAGAACAGTTGTCTTTCTTGCAGACGTTACTTTTAAGCATTTTGATGAAGAAAATCGGAAATAAAAGCACAGTATTACTGGGCCTCGGATTTCAGCTGTTCCAACTGGCCTGGTACGGCTTCGGCTCAGAACCCTGGTAAGTTTCATTTGAATTTAAGGCATTATTTACATTTATTTTGCTCAGTAGTCTGGTACGTTAAGTAATGGGAAAGTGATCAGACATATCAGACTGTTGTTCCATTCTGTCACATTGAGTTTGCGACTGTATGACTCTCTGGGTTTAAAATAACACTCGTGTTTGTGTATTAATCATCTACAGGATGATGTGGGCAGCTGGTGCGGTCGCTGCCATGTCCAGTATCACGTTTCCTGCAGTGAGCGCGCTGGTGTCACGCTGCACCGATCACGACCAGCAGGGTAAGAAACAAATCACCACGAGAACAACATGGCCGTTAAAAAGCCTGTCAGAGGTGCTCACATTACTACAAAAGAATCTTCAAAGTGTTTTGATTTGTTTAAAGGGATCATGCCATGAGGAATCAAATTTTCCTTGATATTTTGAATATATAAGAGGTCTTTCTACTGTAAAAACATACTGTAAATTTCAGAACTCAAAACTTAATCCCCAATGCAATAAAAACATTTATTGAAAACAAGCTACAAAAACGCCTCTACTTCTGAGACTTCCCTATTTCATTAGGGGTACATTAATTCATGACCACCTCTACAGAAAAACATCAACGCCTACTTTACATCATCGCACCCTTGGCCCCTCCCACTGGTGATTCAGTTCGTAAACTGAGAGAAAGCAGGACAAACAGGCCTTATGTGGCCTACTAACTATTCCTGAACACCAAAGGGGAGCCATCTGGTCTATTTTGAATTATTTTTGTATATAAACATGCACTAGACACTGACATCTTTGTCATGCATCTCGTGCTGCTTTTAAAAGATGCGGTGTCAAGTTACAACTCTGAAAAGGAGATGCTATTCTCTGTCATTCAGCTGCTGCTTCTTGTTGTTTTGAGCACAAACTGGACGTGTTCTCACGCCCATCTGTGCTGTTTTTAACTGTTGGTGTATGTAAACATGCTCTAGATGGACGTCTTTGACAGTTTTGATGTGTTTCCGGCGATGTGCTTCTCTGTGCAGGATGATACTGTATGTGTGTGCGTCATTTCACAGCTCTTTGGACTATGTATGTGCGTTTTTTTTTTTTTCGGCTTATATCAGCGTGTATTGCTTGTGGACCAGTCATAATACGATTCATGTTGACTCGGTACTGTCAACTCCCTCAACTGAAGCTCTTGAGAGTTTGAAGCAAGGTCACGTAGTTTAATGAATTATCATAAGACAGTGTGTTCTCATTGGATAAGGCAACACAGTCTCATTAATATTTATAAGATACTTGTGACATTGACTCGATGCTTATTTTAAAGAGCACCTATTATGGTTTTTAAACGTGCCTAATTTAGTTTAATAGGTCTCAACATTAGATTTACATGCATCCAAGGTCAAAAAACACTTTAATTTGCTCATAATTTAAATTGCAGCATTAGCTTTTTTCCCCAGTGTCAAAAACGACTCGTTCAATGATCCGTTCTAAAGGATTCATTCTAAACTCCTCCTTTCAGAGAGCATACTCTGCTCTGATTGGTCAGATGTCCCAGTCTGTTGTGATTGGTCTACCGCTTAGTGTAGTGTTTGAGGGCGGGTCAAAGCTGTTCACGAGCAGCCAATGAAGACCAGAGGCGGGTTTTTTGTTACCAAATTACGTAGGTTAGTACAGGAAGTAAGTCTGGAATTACTAACGACTCGTTTCAGGTGTTCAGAATCGGTTCTTTCTTTTGGGAGTCAATAACTCCATTTGTCGTGTACTTTGATTTTTGAAACTCTGCAGACTTTTTTACATTCACAAACAGCTATATAACACACTACATGAAAGGTAATATTTGGAAAACCATAACAGGTGCTCTTTAAACCCAGAAGTCGAAAATAGTGCAAAAAAACCCCTAAATTAACCACTTTCTTCTTAAAATTAAAAGTAATGGATGCTTATGTTGTCTTCTGTCATGTGTAACACATACATATCTGGTAACATCTCAGAAAATGTAGTTTAGTGTTTCATGTTTACCACATAATAGTGGTCTGCACAGGCATTAAGTTGAACCTAGCCCGTACCTGAGACTATGTGACTCGACCTGACCGGCGTTGTTAAATTTCAAGCCTAATCACGATAATTTCTTCTCCAAGTAAAGCAAGAATTTTTTTGGCAATACACTGTTTAATTAGCCAACATTTGCAACAGTATAGTAACAGTAAGCATGCACAGTTTTAACGCAGTACGGCGAACCCTCAGCACACCAGAGCAAAAGGGAAAAAAAAACATTTATAAAGTGCTGAAACTTTTCTGGGTAAAAAACGATCTGAAATCATGTGACATCTGCGCTAAATAAAAAGCCAGTCGCAGTGCAAAGAATTAAACAGAAACGATGCATTTTAAAAAATGTAATCTCTTTAACTTGACAGTGTGTCAAAAAATGCGGCGGTCCTGCGCGAGGTGCTGAAAAAACAGTGAGATGCGGCACAATGGTCAAATACATCTGTCCAGCATATTTACATAGAAACACAAATGTTTTTTTTTTTTTTTAAAGGCGCAGACGTGTGATTGTGTATGTCTATGAGTGAGAGTGCACGTAAAAATAATGTTACAATTTTCAATAAATGTAAAACAATTAAATATATTATTAAAATATTTAATAATAATAATAATAATTAATTTTTTCATTAATTTCAAACCCGACACGAAACTGTAGTTATACAGAGCCAATCACCTTTTAGATCAGGGTTTCTGCAGGTCTATAAAAAGTCTTAAAAAGGTCTTAAATCGGAGCAACAAGTCTTAATTTCATATGGTCATGGTATTAAATGCTGCATGAGCGATTAGTTTCTCATTGCATTTACGTCATTTTAAAGTGAAGAGTAATTTCTGAGCACTAATAGCCCCATACCAAATGTGCTATCTCTAAGACAAACTATATAGCACCACCACCAGTTCAAAAATTCAATTCTTTTGTGCGTATCTTTTGAACCATTTGGTGTAGATTTTTTTTTTTGCATGTAATTACGCTCCTCCTGATAATACAAATGGACCACTTGAATTAAAACTCCGGGCATTACAGTGGCCGCCATCTTGGATTATGATGTTTAACATTTATTTGCTACTATTCCTGCAAATTTTGCCCAATTTTCCTAAACAGTGCCTCAAAATAATCTCCAGACTGATACGTACAGAATGAATAATACCAAATTTAGATTTTTGATTTTGTTGAAAAGTTACGATAACACAAATTTAACGAGGTTGACATAAAACAGGAAGTGAGGCTGTATCTTGCCAATGGTTTGTCGTATTGAAACAAAACATGGTATGCTTCATCAGGACCATGACTTGAGGGTACATGCAAAGTTTGGTGACAGCGCCACTTATGGGTCAAGAAATGTGAAAAATGGCTACTTTTGCTCATAACTTTTAAACCGTATGTCCTAAAATCATGAGTTTGGTGTCTATGGATTCCTTGTGCCATCAAGGATACCCATATGAGCCATACAGTTGAAGTCAGAAGTTTACACACACCTTAGCCAAATACATTTAAACTCAATTTTTCACAATTCCTGACATTTAATCGTAGAAAACATTCCCTGTTTTAGGTCAGTTAGGATCACTACTTTATTTTAAGAATGTGAAATGTCAGAATAATAGTCGAGAGAATGATTTATTTCAGCTTTTATTTCTTTCATCACATTCCCAGTGGGTCAGAAGTTTACATACACTTTGTTAGTATTTGGTAGCATTGCCTTTAAATTGTTTAACTTGGGTCAAATGTTTTGGGTATCCTTCCACAAGCTTCTCACAATAAGTTGCTGGAATTTTGGCCCATTCCTCCAGACAGAACTGGTGTAACTGAGTCAGGTTTGTAGACCTTCTTGCTTGCACATGCAAATTGTCTATCGGATTGAGGTCAGGGCTTTGTGATGGCCACTCCAATACCTTGACTTTGTTGTCCTTAAGCCATTTTGCCACAACTTTGGAGGTATACTTGGGGTCATTGTCCATTTGGAAGACCCATTTGTAATGAGCTTAACTTCCTGTCTGATGTCTTGAGATGTTGCTTCAATATATCCACATAATTTCCTTCCTCATGATGCCATCTATTTTGTGAAGTGCACCAGTCCCTCCTGCAGCAAAGCACCCCCACAACATGATGCTGCCACCCCCATGCTTCACAGTTGGGACGGTGTTCTTCAGCTTGCAAGCCTCACCCTTTTTCCTCCAAACATAATGATGGTCATTATGGCAAAACAGTTCAATTATTATTTCATCAGACCAGAGGACATTTCTCTTTGTCCCCATGTGCACTTGCAACTGTAGTCTGGCTTTTTTTATGGTGCTTTTGGAGCAGTGACTTCTTCCTTGCTTGCCTCGTTTTACTGTGGATATAGATACTTGTCTACGTGTTTCCTCCAGCATCTTCACAAGGTCCTTTGCTGTTGTTCTGGGATTGTTCATCTCTAGGAGACAGAATCCATCTCCTTCCTGAGCAGTATAATGGCTGCGTTTATATTTGCATACTATGTACAGATGAACCTGGCCCCTTCAGGCATTTTAAAATTGCTCCCAAGGATGAATCAGACTTGTGGTGGTCCACATTTTTGTTTTTTCTGAGGTCTTGATTTCTTTTGATTTTCCCATGATGTCAAGGAGAGGCACTGAGTTTGAAGGTAGGCCTTAAAATACATCCACAGGTACACCTCCAATTCAGTACACCTCCTATCAGAAGCTAAGTGGCTAATTGTCTAAAGGCTTGACATAATTTTCTGGAATTTTTCAAGCTGCTTAAAGGCACAGTTAACATACAAGTGGAATTGTGATATAGTCAATTAAAAATGAAACAATCTGTCTGTAAACAATTGTTGGAACAATTACTCGTGTCATGCACAAAGTATATGTCCTAAACGACTTGCCAAAACTATAGTTTGCTAATATGAAATCTGTGGAGTGTTTAAAAAAAAAAATAGTTTTAATTATTTCAACCGAAGTGTATGTAAACTTCTGACTTCAACTCTATATAATTTTTCCCATATCAGCCATACTGCCTCTCTGGCACATTGATTTTTATCCAAAAGTTAAATATATTTTGAATGCATTGTCAGATTTATAAGAAATTTGTTATGCATCACTGACATCATGCCCTGAACGGACCTGAGCAACTTGGAGACAGCGCCACCTATAGTTGAAAAGATAATCCACATTTGTGTGCTGACTCAACCTTGGCATGTCTTTTTGCCATTCATGAATTATGTCAACTGAGTGGCACAGTGTGCAAATTTCTGTAAATGTATATATTATTGGCTAATCTAGGATAAGGGATTTAGAATTCAGAATCATAGGGAGAAATTGGAACACCCAATATGGTGGATGTAGAAGATATTCAGGTAGATAGGAGTTGTACTTTATGCCGCTTGTTTACATAGTCAGTAACTTCATGGAGCGTTCCAAAGATGGCCGCCGAGTGGACTGACTCTCCTTGAAAGAGATATTGATCATTCCCATTCTTCCATTTGTGTTTTTTCATAGTTTTGATGACTTTACTATTATTCTAAAATGTTGGAAATATTCATAATAAATAATGTCCAAACTAGTGTAAATTACAGATGTTTGTGTGTTGTGTTTCCAGGAGCGGTTCAGGGAATGATCACAGGGATTCGGGGTCTGTGTAATGGACTTGGCCCGGCTCTGTTTGGATTCATTTTTTTCCTCTTTAATGTGGAACTGAAAGAGATGAGTCCAGTGGACCCGAACCCCGTCTCAACCGACACTGAAGAGGTCCGAGAGCTGCTGAACCACATAATGTCATCAGTATACTGATGTTTATTGCAGCGGTTTATATCAACTCTAGCGTCTTTTGTCTTACAGAAGTCAGTTATTCCGGGTCCTCCCTTCCTGTTTGGAGCGTGCACAGTTCTGTTGGCTCTGCTGGTGGCGATCTTCATTCCAGCTCAACACACTCCCGTAGTGAAGACCTGCAGCACACGGGTGATGACGGAACCGGTGAGCGACGGCCTGGGGAACAGTTCTGTTCCTGTGAGCGATGAAGACAACGAACCGCTGTTACAGGACAGTAGCTTATAGATGCCTGAACCCAGAACCAGACCAGAAACTCTGGGTTTGACAAGTTTTTATTCCTCCATTTTCTGAATGTCTGACTTTCATCATTTTTTTTACTCTTTGGTGATTGAAAAAGAATGTGCCTTCTGCATACTTTGGCATAGTTCATGTGCTGCCGTATATCTGAATGTAAACTGTAGTCAGCCAATGTCCTTTAATGTAATATATTCCTGATGAACTTTAACCTCTGAGCTAATTAAACACAAACAAGGGTGACAGACGGTCAACATCTGACCGCACACAGTTAGTTAATGCATTTTATTACATAGAAGTAAATAGTTTATGAATAAATGGCACAATATGTCTTAAGATTACATGCAGCTTTGTTAAATGAATCAGCAAATTATTTACCCTAGCACCTGTGCTGCTACCTCACAAATTAACACATCGGCTTGATTTATTAATCATCTATTTTTATGATTCTGTGCTGTTTGAGTTCTGAAATCATTTTCAGTGGATTTTTAGGGGATCTAATCAAACTTTGCTTGTTTTAACAGCTTTATTGTTGCACCACTGCTTCCCCAAAGTGCCAAGCACAATTTTATTTACTTTTTATATGTGATTTAATTATTTAATTGAAGTGTCTCTTAACCCTCCTATTGCATTCAGGTCATTTTTGACCCAGGAGAGGTAGATTATAATTTTTAAATACCACATAGTTTTTAGTACAGGAACCAAACTTTGTGACTTTGTCAAGACTATCAAAATACACACAATACATTGTTTTCAGATTTTTTAAAAAAAAAAAAAATTGTTTAATAGATATAACCATTTTAACCCTCCTGTGGTATTGAAAAATGGCACCTCTCTTTGGTATTTGTGGTCATTTTTGACCGGAAGGGTCAGATGTGTAACCCTTTTTTTAATAATGAAGTAAGAACAATAAAATTATGCATTTCTTTTGGGCTTTTATGCTATTTTGATCTTATTTACATGTACATTTCTAAATTTTACCATTAATTTGCATGTACAAATAAGCATTAAAAAAAAAAAAAAAAGTAGAAACATGAAGAAGATATAAGAATGTGACATAAATTGGAGGCCGGTTTCTTCCATTTGGTGAACAAAATATAAATAACATGACTTGAACACCATGTCATGTCAGTAACAGCCAGTAGATGACTGTAGACACATACTGTGTAGTCTGATGACTTGTTGTAACCTAATTTTATATTTTATCACAAGATATGCATTTGGATATATATTTAGACATTATTAAACTATTATTTGTCAAAGTTTAGCATTTTAAAATTGATTTGAAGTGTCAGTTTTTGCAGTTAATGTAATTACGCTTGCAATCATACCTGACCATGGTGTTACAAAGAGAAGACACAGAATAAGCATTTTTCAACCAATAATTTATTTCAAACGTAAATGTAATAACTCAAAGTAAATGCATAATAATGTCAAGAAAATGAACATCAAGAAACAGAAATGAACTGCACAATTCTGAAAATTCAATTAGAGTATAAAACATTTTGCAATTTCGAACTTTCTATAGTAAAAATTAATTTTTTGTGTGTGTATGTGTGTGAGTGTGTGTGTATGTGTGTGTGGTGGCACAAATAATGTTTATCCTCATTTTTTTTTATGTCGTCTGGGTTGTTTTGTTGTTAGTTTTTGAGAATGAGTTCATGTCACACAACTCATCCATGTTAACATCTGTGTAATTTGACAAACTTCTACCAATTGACAGATCAGTTTAGAGTTTGATTGGATTCACAGCCTTAGACGTCAACAACAAAAGATGTGGGGTGGATTTTGCTATTCTAACTATGCACAATTATTTGTTTACTCATTTCATCATCTTATTTTAGCATAGTTGGCCAGATCACAACAGACCTGCGACACTTTTGTCGGTCACGAGCCATCAGTTAAGAATCACTGCACTAGAGTTCATATCTGTTTAAACCTGTTACACAATATCATATAACATGAACTGAGGCAATAACAACCAACATGAAGTACAAGTTGAAATCTCTGAAGTTACTGCTTTATCGTGCACAGAGAGATGCACTATTAATGTATTTTAATAGCACAGAAAGAAAGGAAATATTTTAGTTGCCATTTTTGGGGACCTAATTATTATGCATACTTGAAAACGATGTCAAACAGGAAGTGTAGTTATGAGTATGTCTATATGCAATCAGAGCAGTTCTTGAGTGTGTGTTTGCTGTAGATCGTCGTGTATTCACTCGATGAGGTCAGAGATGCACTAAACTCAAGTCATTGTCATGTTTTTCAATGAACTGCACTTGGCTTTATAACTGCAACTCGTGCCATTCCTCATTTCAATGCAGACATTGGTTT
This sequence comes from Myxocyprinus asiaticus, assembly GCF_019703515.2. Classification (NCBI taxonomy): domain Eukaryota; kingdom Metazoa; phylum Chordata; class Actinopteri; order Cypriniformes; family Catostomidae; genus Myxocyprinus; species Myxocyprinus asiaticus. The sequence continues at coordinate 990,320 of NC_059367.1, read as the reverse complement.
GAATACTGATGCTCATTGGATGTAGATGCCTTCTGAAGAGATTGTATTGATGTATCCAGTGACATGAAGCATTCATATGATTAGGTACACATGTGTGTTGAGCTTTTAACTGTTCAGTGTTTCAATAAACAAATTCATATGCCGTGATTGTGATGTTCACTTTAATATTTTAACATTGATTCATTCATCTTGTTTTTATGCCTTGTGCAAGAAGGCAAATATATATGAACATCTTTCAATAACAATAATTATAATAATATATGACATGTTATAAAACACTGACTTGCTTACAAAAACAGTTCTATCAAATATTGACACCCATTACATCATCACAGGAAACATTCATTTTAATGCTGCAGAACAAAATGTGTTTGGTCACAAACTAAATAACTGAGATCTGAGAAAAACATTTTTAGGTGCTATATTGTATCACATGGGTTCTGGATCAACATATGAAATTGTTTTACAAATAATGATGAGAAATGCAGCTGAAAATGTAACCGTGTGAACATAAACCATAATCAAATGATGCCTTTCTTACATAATCCAATTACTGCTACAAAAACTCAGAATATTAACATCAAATCCAGTGTTACCTAAAACTCATTTAACTCAAAGTTTTCATTGTACTCGGAATGAGAACACTAAAAAAGCATTTTAAACACTATGTTGAAATATATAGTGAAAACATGTCATGCTTATTCCAACATAAGGGAGAATTTTCTGTGATATTTAGAATGATGGATGTCTGTATCATTGACATTCAGCTTGATTATTGATCTGATGATCTCACAGCAGACAGCTCAGAGACACTTTAGTTGTGTATGTTGGTTGAGTGTCTGAAAAGAATAGTTTTAGAAATACTGTCATGTCAAAATCTGCATATGACGTACAGCTGAACTGAACATAATAAAGAACTGAATCCAGTAACTGTTAATTATCCAAATACAGGATGTTAAATTGGAATGGAAGTGACAGGAAAGGAATTTACTGAATTACAATTCAAAGAAATTCAACAACTTTTTGTGACAAAACAAATAATTACAATATTAACTCTTTAAGCTCTGAAGGTGTTTTTAAAGATTTCCTGTTTCAGTGGCATACCCAAAATGAAATGCTTAGAACTCGACAACAAAAACAAGGAGGGTCAAGGTTTGGTATCGTTGTAAAGAAAACTTTGCAAACTAGATTATGATACATTCTGAGTCAAAAATTAACATCTTATTTTTCTTATTTGACTTTATATATCTCTGGGTGTAAATAAGGTGACTCTGAAAAACTGCTTTTGTTTTGTTCCCAATCATGTCAACTGTAACTGAGAAAAAAACTGTGTTGATAAGACAATCAAAAGTTATAGCATTACAAAAATAATGTATCATAGTGTCCAAAAGCCTCAATAAAACATAATAATTGTACATAAGAACTAATTACACATGCAAACACAACAATGACTAAAGGTTTGCATAGCATGCAGACATGATTTTAGTAATGAGATTTCACAGAATGAGTTTCATTCTGTGTCATTTGAGTCATCATTGAGTCTGTGTCATGTATTTGGCGCCATCTCCTGGTGGTCATATGTAACATTGTGCTTCATGTGGATTATCTAATGATCTATACATCTGATTAACTTGTATTTTTCGTGAATTTATAAGCCAAAATGCAGCATATAAGCAACACCAACATAATTGTCAAAGACATATACTTAGCTATTGCTCGCTATATTTTTATCTGTGAGTAAAACATACTGGTACAGGCTGGTTGTATTCTACTCTTTGAGAGCTTTCCAACAACATATGACACATGACTATTTGATGAGATTGATGTTTTTGCTGATTGCAATAAATGATGCTGCCTATATGTGCTATTTTAAGCTTCAAAGATCTGGCACCCATTCACTTTCATTGTATGGACCTACAGAGCTGAGATATTTTTCTAAAAACATTCATTTGTGTTCTGAAGAAGAAAGAAAGTCATACACATCTGGGATGGCATGAGGGTGAGTAAATGGTGAGAGAATTTTCATTTTTTGGTGACCTATCCCTTTAAATTCATATTACAGTTCTGCATCCTGTTTAGTTCTTCAATTAAAATTGAGGAAATTAATTATGCTTTAAAAGACATTGTCAATTCAAACATAACTGTGCAGTCTAACATCATTTCACAGATCAGTGTTTCAGTGTGTCTCACCTCTGTCCTGAAGAGTCTCGATGTATGTCTTCATAAACTCCTTCTCATGATCGTCCTGTTGGTTCACGTCTTTATCCTGGACGTTTATTGGATTTTCATATAATCTGATTAATCTGAAAAAGAAAGTCTCTATCAGTATGACACACTGAACGTGTTACACCTCATTTGTGTTTTGGGGGGTTTGGACAGACAGCAACAGCTGAGCAGAAGATGCTCCTGATTTATACTCTTTCTAAAAATAACAAACTTAAACACAGAGGATGAGAGATACACTGATGCCCTTTAAAAATACCGGTACATCTGACTGAAAGATTTAGTATCGACAGAACCATCGAAATACAGTGAAAGTGTCTCATAAGTGGACTTCATACTCACTTGATATCAGGATTGTCAATGAATTTGGACGGGATGCTGTAGAGCTCATCAGCGCTCACGACGAGCATCTTCAGATGAATGAGGTTTGCCATGCACAACGGCACATACTTCAGTTTGTTTTTGTGAAGGAACACAGTCTCTAAAGCCTCCAGCCTAAAAGAGATGTGCAAACTGTGATGCATACGATGTGTGGACAGTTTTCTGGAAGATTACAGACAGAAACACACCTGTCAATGTCTTCAGGCAGGTCTTTGAGTTTGTTGTTACTGATATCTAAAAACTTCAGACTTTCCATACGCAGGACACAGATCGGAATACTGGCAAATTTATTTTCTGACATGTCCAAGTGCTTCAGTTTTTTTAGATTTCTCAACTGAAAAAAGTAAAGAAAAATATAGACAAATAACTTTATGCATGTGGTTTGCTTTCATGCATGCATGGATGGACATTTAAAACTTAAAAGTACACTAGCTAAAAGTTTGGACACACATACTCATTTTTTGTTGTTACTATTTTCTACATCTCAGAATAATAATAAAGTCATCAAAACTATGAAATAACAAATTATAGGATGGGAATTATGCAGTGACTGAACAAACTACTTCATGTTTGAATCCTGAGGCACTTTTAAACCTCCTATTGCGTTCAGAATCTGTGTACACCTTTTGCATTAGCAGATCAATTTCGACCCGGTTGAATTTTAGCTTATAAAGCATTCATAACACAATAGTTTTCATCTAAAACCATATTGTACCTCTTTGTACATATATTTACAAATATACATATTTTTGGCATGATAACAGACAAATATACATGTTAATATATACAGTAGTATGCCATTTCTTTTTAATTTACAAAATGTAGAAATTCTTTGACATTTTAAAATATACACTGACTACAGCCAAACCAGTGTGATAAATGTGAAGATATATTTTTTATCAAGGTTTATATGAAAGTTTATTTGAATATAACATTATGTTAAATTTATATCAGTATTTAATGTTAGAATTACTAGTCATTTTAATGAATTTTTCCTATTAACTCAAAACAACCCAGTAGTCAAAATCGAATAAACCAACATCAAATCAACTGTACAACTATACTGTACAACATCAATACTTCTTTTCAATGTTTGCTTGCATGAACTGTTAATGTGTTCCTATTTAAATTGTGTTCTTGAACTTTTTCTCTTCCCACACCCCCTTTAGACAGTAGTTCTTTTGATATATTTAAAAGTAATTCTATAAACAATAAAATAAAAATGTATTTATGTTCATTTTGATATTCCTGACAAAGTCACAAAGTTTGGTTCCTGTACTAAAAACTATGTGGTATTTAAAAATTAATATTTACCTCTCCTGGGTCAAAATGACCCGAACACAATCGGAGGGTTAAAACAGTAGTCTGTAGAAAATTACTGCATAGGCACAATTTAGCTATATTTCTCTGCACAACTGATGTCCAGCATTTAAGCATAATTCATTAGATGAAAAGGGTTATTAAGATCTTGAGAAACTTACAGTGGCAAGAAAAAGTATGTGAACCCTTTGGAATTAGCTGGTTTTCTGCATGAATTGCTCATAAAATGTGATCTCATCTTCATCAGTCACAAGTATAGACAAACACAATGTGCTTAAACTAACAACACACAAACAATTATAATCTTTCATGTCTTTATTGAACACATCCCATTAAACATTCACAGTGCTGTGGAGAAAGTAAGTGAACCCTTGGATTTAATAACTGGTCGATCCTCCTTTGGCAGCAATAACCTCAATCAAGCGTTTCCGGTATCTGCGGATTAGACCTGCACAACGTTCAGAAGGAATTCTGGACCATTCTTCCTTACAGAACTGCTTCAGCTCAGACATATTCTTTTTTTTTTTTCTTTTTCTCCCCAATTTGGAATGCCCAATTCCCAATGCGCTCTAAGTCCTCGTGGTGGCGTAGTGACTCGCCTCAATCCGGGTGGCGGAGGACGAATATCAGTTGCCTCCGCGTCTGAGACCGTCAATCCGTGCATCTTATCACGTGGCTTGTTGAGCGTGTTACCGTGGAGATGTAGCGCGTGTGGAGGCTTCACGCTATTCTCCGCGGCATCCACACACAACTCACCACGCACCCCACCGAGAGCGAGAACCACATTATAGCGACCACGAGGAGATTACCCCATGTGACTCCACCCTCCCTAGCAACCCGGCCAATTTGGTTGCTTAGGAGACCTGGCTGGAGTCGACTCAGCACATCCTGAATTCGAACTCACTCCAGGGGTAATAGTCAGTGTCTTTGCTCACTGAGCTACCCAGGCCCTGCTCAGACATATTCTTAGGATGTCTGGTGTTATCGGCTCTCTTGAGGTCATTCCACAGCATCTCTATTGGGTTAAGGTCTGGGCTCTGACTGAACCCTCCAAAAGGTGGATTTTCTTTTTTTGAAACCATTCTGTAGTGGATTTATTTCGATTAGGGTCATTGACTTGTTGCATCACTCAACTTCTACTGAGCTTCAGCTGGCACACAGACACCCGGACATTATCCTGTAGGATATCTTGATAAACTTGGGAATTCATTTTTCCGTCGATGATGGTGAGTGGTCCAGGCAGCAAAATAGCCCCAAATCATGATGCTCCCTTCACCATACTTCACCATTGGGATGATGTTTTCATGTTGGTATGTGGTGCCCTTTTTATGCCATACATAGTGCTGCATGTTCTTCCCAAACAATTCAACCTTAGCCCACAAAACATTTTCCCAGTAGCATTGTGGAGTGTCATTGTGGTCTTTGGCAAACTTCAGGTGTGCAGCAATGTTTTTGCTGGAAAGCAGCAGCTTCCTTCATGATGTCCTGCCATGGACACCATACCTGTTTAATGTTTTCTGTATAGTAGACTCATGAACAGAGATGTTAACCAGTTCTAATGATTCCTTTAAGTCTTTATCTGTCACTCTAGGGTTCTTTTGTGTCTCATTGAGCATTCTGCGGTGTGCCCTTTGAGTCATCTTGACTGGACGGCCACTTCTAGAGAGAGTACCTATAGTACTAAATCATCTCCATTTATTGACAGTTTTTCTAACTGTGGACAGATGAATATCTAAGCTCTTCAAGATAACTTTGTAACCCTTTCCAGCTTTATGCAAAGCATCAGTTCTTGATCGTAGGTCTTCTGGAATCTCTTTTTTGTGAGGTATGGTCCATGTCAGCAGATGCTTCTTGTGAATAGTAAACTCAAAATATTTGAGTGCTTTTTATAAGTTAAAGTAGTTCTAACCCACACCTACAATCTCATTTCATTAATTGGATGCCAGGTTTGCCATCTTCTGACTTTAATATGTTTTTTTGACGTCTTTAGCCTAGGGGTTCACTTACTTTCTCCACCTCACTGTGAATGTTTAATGGGATGTGTTCAATAAAGTCATGAAAGATTATAATTGTTTGTGTGTTGTTAGTTTAAGCACATTGTGTTTGTCTATACTTGAGACTTTAATTGCAGAAAACCAGCTAATTCCAAAGGCTTCACAAACTTCTTGCCACTGTACATTGAGTCAAGGGTGTCCACACTTTAGGCTGCTAGCATATACTTGTCATGTGTTTCACCTCAAAGGGCAGTTCTATCAGATTGCCGTTTGCCGTCATCTCTAATCGTTCGAGATTCTCACAGTCTCCGAGTTCGGCTGGAATGCTCAACAGTTTATTATAATTGACAATTAATTCCCTCAGATTGATCAGCTTTCCTGTGATAGAGGACACGTTTCTGTTGTATTTACTGTATGGCATTATGACTGTGATATTTGACAGAGATGTGATGTTTGATGTGACTCTGACCGATCTCGACAGGAAGTTTTGTAAATCCGTTCCTCGGGATGTCCAGCACACGCAGATCCAAAAACGCTTCGATGTAAGAGGGAATCTCAGGTATCTTTGTTCCTCGGATGTGCCATTCTCTGAGATACGTCATAAACTGAAGATCCTCAGGTAACTTCTGCAAATCACAATCGCAGTAAAATCACTATGTGTGTGTGGGAATGCGGGAACTTTTTAACAAACTGTTCTGATATTTACCCTCCATTTATCTCCATTCATCTCAAAAATGAATCTCTTGTCTTCTGTGTTACTGTCTGAATAAAACACAATAATTACAATTGTGTCTTTACTGGAGTGATGTCACAGTTTAGGCAATATTCCAGGTGAAAACTGAAAATATTAACACAGTTTTTCTTTAATGTGAAATACCTTTATTTTCGGTGGGCTGGATGTCGAGCTCTGCGAAAGTCGATCTCTCCAAATAACACTGAAGTGCTGTGGCCTCTGCGCTCTTTAACCTTTTGCACGCGATACGATACTGCCATTCCTGATTGATTCTATAGAGACAAATTAATTGGACCCACTTTATATTAGGTGGCCTTAACTACTATGTACTTAACAATTTGATACAATGCACTTATTATGTACATACATGTTGTTGCATTGTAATTACATATAAAGTACTTGCATTTACTTGCAACCCCCTTTTGTAATAACCACGCCCCTTCTGGATTAACCCCACCCACTTGTTTGGAGATCCCACCCCCATTTGGAGGTCTCACTGCTGAATAAACCAGCTAAATTAATTTTATCGTTATTCTTAATTAACAGTACAAAAATACATCCAAACTAAACTGCACAGTCAAAATCCTCCAGTAAAACGGAATTAGTACCAATAACAATTTGCTTCCACCATGATTCTTAAATCAACAGGCCCCCAACTTGGAAAGTCGGACCTCGAGGATAATCCAGAGTTTCCCACTCGAGTTACGACTTTGGGGTGCCGTTCATGTGCGCGTATCTTGTAATTATGATCATTCCAACATGACTTAAACGCACCAATAGACCAACAATTAAAAATAGTGCAGAGAGAAATAGGCCAATAATAGGGTTTATATTTAGTGGTATGGAAATAAAGCAAACAATATTTAGATTTTTAAGCCACTTTTGTATTGTCTAAATGCTCCTATATATTATATTTATAGTTATTTTAATTATTATATACTTAAACACTTTATTTGGGGGCCTTTCTCAGTAAATATTGATATGTAATTAATTTGATTAATTGACCGCTCTAGTAATAATCTAAAATGAGCAGATGTGTCATTCTCAAAAAACTTTGTCTTTCTGACTTACAAAATATTGAAATGTTCAATTCAGTTCAGTTTTCAGTTCAGTTCAGTTCAGTTCCCCCCACCCCCAAAATGTAGCCCTTTGTTATAGACTGTATTGAAGTGAATCAGAGGTTGATTCTCACTTGGTCAGAGCACTTTTCTCCAATCGTTCCTCTTCTTTCTTCTGTCGATGTTTGTATTTTTTCACTCGTCCTTCCCACAGCCCTCGGATCAGTGAGAGATCGTACACAGGAATGTCGATACCGATCCGATCCATCCTCATGATGGGAACTGATGCTGAGGAACAAACTAAACCGTATGAAACATTAATCATGTGAACTCTTTGTGCGGACAGTCAGATTGATCACAAAGTGCTCTCAGGAACAGTCACAAATTGTGCTGGAGAACATGATCACCAAAAGATGAACATAACAAAGATACAGAATCTGAATGCTGAGCTGTAGTCTACAAACAGCATTCTCACATAAGTGTTCCTTTTTTCCAGGTGGGAGAGAGCAGTGTGTATTGTAGATGCAATGGCATCATCAGTGGAGCGATTGTTGCGGTAAGCAAACTGCAATGGGTCCAGTGAGGGAGGCAGCACAGAGCAGATGTAATCTCTGATTTATCAGTGTGCTGACACGTGAAAAATTAACATATTTTTTAAAGCAGCATATCAAATGAAACTAGAGACTCTACTCTAAATCTGTACAGAATACAGATTTATGCATTTTTCAATTCAACTTTCAAAATAAGAATATAAAACTTTGTGTGACCCCCGCGTCCACATGCGTGGACGTTGTACTTTGACTTCGCTATACGCAACACATAATTTAATATTATTTAAACTGACTGAATACTGTTCATAAGACTCTAGACTGTCATTTAAGGGTTAAACTTTTGCCGCACCGAGTCACGTGACACAACAACATGATGTTGATTTCCCTGAAGCACTTCTACGGGTGCAGAGCCAACAAAAATGCCTCTGTTAAGAAATATTTTAAAGTTTTTTAATTGAAACCTGTTTGGTTGTAAAGAGTAGAGTCTCTAGTTTCATTTGATATGCCGCTTTAAAAAATCTGTTCATTTTTCGCTCATCAGCGTCCTGATAAACATGATGTCCACATACGTGGATTTTGGGACGTTATTCACACAAAAGTTTAAAAAAAACAAACGTGTTTGTTATTTTGAATAACTTTCAACATTAGCACATCTGTGGGTCATTTCACTTCATTTTAATATACATTTTATTCTATTTTATGTTGTTATCACTGTACAATATGATTCTATTCATTAACATTAATAAATACATTCATATATTTACTGTGTATTATCACATTGAGAATTAATGAGTTCAAACTGTTCTGAGACCAGTGCAGACAGACAGCACACTGGAGGTTAAGTCATTCACTAAATAGGGAGCAAGGGAGCATCCTATAGCTCTCTATGCAGCTGGACGTTACTTTGAATCAGAATTAATTATGCTAATTTCTGATGTAATGTCTGTAACGTCTATAAAACATGAATAATCAACACTCCTGGAAACATCATAAACTATTTGATGAAAATAATCTGACTTTCTGACTTTTGTATTATTTAAAATTTCACAACTTAGTCCCTCTGTCCACATATGAGGACATTTTTTACTCGTTTATTCGGTGCTACTAGTTACAAATCAAATATGGAAATGGAAAATGCACACAGCAGTCACGCTCGGGTCTCAGGAGGTTAAAATAGAAGTATTTTCATTCATAGTCTCAGATTGTTGGATCCTACTGTATGAAACCTGATTATACACTACCCAAATTTGTCTAAGACTCCCCAAGAGCCTGACAAACAGCAGCTATAAACCATGTTCAACATAAACACACACATGGAATTCAGCCTAAAGTAGCAACTGGAAGGCACTGAACACATTTAAAACATTTTAAACAAGTGAAAAGGTTTTTGACTAATATAAAAAAGTGGACCGACGGAGAATATTCAGTGCTTTGGACCGATATTACATGCAAACTCCAATAAAATTCTCTGCATCATGTTAAAATATCTTCACCTTGTTTTCCCGCTCTAAATCAGCAGGTGGTACAAATAGAAAGTGAAAATCCTCTGCTGTGATCACACACTTCCCTCACAACACTGTTGTGTGTTCAGTTCAGTAATGAGGTTCATGTAAAGCTTCAGTGGTGTGTGAAATAAGAATCAAACACTTTTCATGCACGTGAGATGTTAATCTGTGATTTTCTTTCACAGCTTCTCAACATGCAGAGTTTTATGAAACACTGAAATGAGTGACAGTGACAGTCTGTCAGGGCCCTATGACTCAGCTGTTGTTACACAAACAGATGGTATGACCTCAAACTTACGAAGAGTCACCCAAATCCACACCATAAACATGATGAATATATACGTATTTAAACAGTACACTTTAGTTTCAAACTAATCTTCAGCAAAAGGTCATTTAAAAGAGCAGAACACTCATACCTGCGTCTGCGAGCAGCTCCTCTCTGGCACTTTCCAGGTTTAGTTGCTTGTTTACAGCTCGTCTGTATTTTGGAGTCTGTGAGCTATTTTTACTGCATGAGATATGATTCCTCATAACACACACACACTATTGGCTCTT
>NC_059367.1:932500-975000 GCF_019703515.2 Myxocyprinus asiaticus | reverse complement strand
TTTTTTTTTTAGGTATGTTCTGAAGAATGTTCAAAGTGTGCTCACATTGATCCAATCACAGTGGAGATTAATTTTTTTTATAGAATACTTGATGATCTGAAATGCCAAATGTGATTGAAATAAACAGGACATTGTGCACCCTTTTCTAAAGTTACTCAAAAAATCATCTTGCTGCCGCAAAAGTATTTGCCTAATTTGACAAATTTTGCAGTATAACTATTGCCCCTATATGTACACAATATCACTTTAGGGGGGCTTTAACCCCAAATGTGAGGTAAAAAGCACCCTTGCCACCAGGGGCGTCATGCACCTATTTGTTTTGAGGGGGCACCAAGGTTAGCAACCGCAAACCCTAATCCAACCGAAACCCCCACCCACCCCCTTCCTGTAAATCATGGGAAACACTATCACTTTTTTAAATAACTATTACATTTGCAGCTGTTTGTCAATAAATGTCTCTCTGTATGGAACACATTTGGTTACATTTTATGAGTTAGTGTGCATGTCTGACATCTTTAGGCTATTTTACATCACTATTCTGCAATCTTGCCACCTCTTTTTTTTTGCAAGCGAATGAATGAATGAATGCTGAGTGAGGCAATCCTGTATATATTGTATTCCATGTTCAGTATAAATGATAATTAAGAAAATTAAGAAAATTAACTAAATAAAATGGCTTGCATTTCTCTAAGAGTGTTGTGTTATTTCTCCATAACATGCTTTAACCACAAATATGGTCTTAAGTGTCTTAAATATGAACACACAATGCATATAGGGATTTTTGTGTGTTGCTGCTTCTTTTATAGCAAACGTTTCAAATATACAACAAACAAGGCACCAAAATATTATGACAAACATCTCAACTAAGCTGAGCAGACAACAACATAATGGTAAAGAAGGAAAAAAAGAAGAATAAGAGAAAAGGGGCTCTATATTCATGAGGTTAATGAAGGTTAATGAAGTGGCTCAAAGCACAATTTAATATTTTCCTGAGAAAGGTCATTGCGCTAATACTTTGAAGTTTAAACTCAGTTCCTACATTTGCAGTTTGGAGATTCCACCAGCAGGTGGTGATAAAGTTTGTGTATAAACATGAAATTATGTCCATGACGATCAGAGTTGTAGCAGTCTCAAATGAAACAAAAATGTATGAGATTTGTGTTAAACTATCAATATAATATCAGTTATTATTATGTTTAAATGTACAATTGTATTGATGATGTGTAATGGTATTTTTCCACCTGTTGTCATAGAGTGATTTTTAAGTCACCGCCGATGGAAGAAGGAGAGACAAATGTTTTTGGGTGCTTTTCACTAAATGAATGTAATATTTAAAAAAATCAAAATCGACCATTAAAAGTGAAGTGCGTGCCAATACAATAACTTTTAATAGGCTACAAGCCATGATTTGTATGTCAGTAGATGAAAATGATTAATAATACTTAACTTATAATTCATCAGAGTGTGCATCCAAATTCTGATGAGAATCACATTTGCTATGTGTATAAATGTAGCGTAACACTGACAGTCATCATGCAATTAATAATATACTCAGTGTCTGTTTCCCATGATAGTCCCAAACAGTATGTACTATAGGCCTATATAGGGGATAGGGAGCAATTGATCAGACTGTTTGGGAACTGACTAAAAGCTAAATGCCAGCTGATTAAAGTCATGTGTGTCTGATTGGTCAATGACACGCAGCAGCTGCGAAAAGATAACATATTTTTATCCTGTGCAGTAAGCAGTCATGAGACAAAGTGGCTCATGTCTCGTGAACACAAGCACTGCTGCTTCAACCCACTTGGACGCCTTGTTCCATTGAAAATACAGAACATGCAGCTACCGAGGAACCATGCAAAACCGCCTGTCGTTCGTTTTATCATGACTGAAAAGGACAGGATTCACACTGAAATATGAGCCGCTGTTTTCTTTAAACATTAAGAAAAGAGAGTGTAAAGATGCCACAAAACCTGGCAGATGCATTTCAGCACTAAAGTAAATGAATAGTGAACGATCAGAAGAAAACAAACATATTCTATACTATAAAAAAAACTGACTGACTGTTCCACAGAGATCAGGCATAGTTGCATCAACAGTGCTAAAAAGTGCCCGAAATATATTTTAATTGTCTTGCATTTTAAAAACTCACTTAGAGATAATCTGTTTAGTTATTTAATCTATTGCATGCATGTTATTTCTTTACTGTTGCCTTTCTCTGCAGTTTCTTTCACAACAACCTCTAAACATTTTCTTCTGAAGACGAGGAGATCTTGTCGTGGTTTCTCATTATATGTCCAGAGACGTGCTGTGTGTCTGTGTCCTCTCTCCATGAAATCAGAAAAGCAATAACACGTCTTCCACAAGTCTGAATTCTCTTCCTTTAATAAACCTTTATTGAAACACAAACACTAGAGAAATGTCAGAGGGGAGATTTGTAAACTCTGAATGTCACTGCTGAAAGAAGATCTGTTGGTGAGAGAAACACGGTCACCGCATTTGATAACTTGCTAAAGTTGGCCAGGGTCCATCTTTTCTAATCTAAACTTCTTGTCAATGACATCATGAACTTCAGTATTAGGCAGAAAGCCAACAGCAGGCTTCACGTAGAGACACACAATTCACTATTCAACAGTTTTCTTTTAGTGTTTAGTAATTATTTAAAAATGATCTATTGTCCATAATCCAAAAAAATTCTTCTCAATCTTGCAGAAATGTGTGTGAAATAACCCACTGTAACACGGCAGGCTAGGATGGAGGATCTAAGTGCAGCCTTTAATAGAAACAAAAGATGAACAAAGTAACTCAGAATAAGAAAGAAAACAAAACACAGGGAACCCGGTACAGAACATGACAATACATGTGAAGATTGACAAAGGAAACAGGGAAAACAAGGGCTTAAATACACAGGGCCAAACAAGGGAACGGGGAACACCTGTGGAAACAATCAGGGGAAAACCAATCATAAAATGAAACTACAAAAGGACAACAAACTAACAGGAAACAGAAACATGGGAACTAAACAAGAATTTCAACATAAGTCAATACAAAAAAAAAAAAAAAAAAAAAAAAAACAGGGATTATGTGACAGAGCCCCCCTTTTAAGGAGTGGATTCCAGACGCTCCCAAAATAAATAAATAATTGTCCATGGGGTGTGGGGGAAAACAGGTAGTAAAGGGGGGCACAAGGGGTAAACAGGCAGTTCAAGGGGGCACAAGGGGCAGAGGAACAAGGCAAAGTCAGGGAGGCTTGAAACCAAGGCAGAGCCGGAGGGATGGAGAGCCAGGGCGACGCTGCAGGCTCGGAGGACCAATTAGACCACAGCAGATCAGGCGGGCGGCCAGGAGACCAGGGAGGCCAGAGCAGATCAGGCGGATGGCCAGGAGACCAAGGAGATGATCTCAAGGTGGGGACTGGGTCAGGAGGCCTGGGAGGCGGCCGCAGGACAGGGACTGGGTCAGGCAGCGGAGCCGCTGTAGGAGGAGTCTCTGGGGGAGCGGGTGGAGCCGCCGGGGGAATAGTCTCTGGGGGAGCCGGCGGAGCCGTGGAAGGAGGAGCCAGCAGAGGCTCGAGGGGCGAAGCTATGAAAGGTGAAGCCATGGGAGGCTCGAGACAAAGAGTCCTGGATGAATAGGAAATGACCTCTGTAGTCGCGGGCATGGGCAGAGACTTGGGAACAACCTTTGTGGTTGTGTACACGGGAAGAGACTCAGAAATGAACTCCGTGGTCGTGTACATGGGAAGGGACTCGGGAATGACCTCTGTAGTTGTGGGCATGGGCTGAGACTTGGAAACGACCTCCGTGGTCGTGTACACAGGAAGGGACTTGGGAACGGAAACTTTTCTTCTCTTCCTCCTCCTCTGGATGGCTAAAGTTGGCAACGCTGACTCTGGGACGGTCGAGGCTGGCAACGCTGACTCTGGGACGGTCAAGGCTGGCACTTGTTGGCCGTGGCAGGCATGGGCGCTGGCTCGTTGACCGTGGCAGGTGTGGGCACTGGCTCGTTGACCGTGGCAGGTGTGGGCGCAGACAATTTTTGAGGTAGGGTCTTCATGGACCTACGCACCGACATTAGTGGCAGATCATACAACATGGAGACAGGGGCCGTGGAGGGCTTCGAGACAGGGGCCGTGGAGGGCTTCGAGACAGGGGAGCCGAAGACGCAGGTTTTGGCCCATGGTTCCCGCCATAATCTACTGTATAAAAGGGAATGCAAAGTTCCAGAGCCTTCTCCACATATTCGCCGAGCGTCCAGTGAGGATCAGCCGGAGGCATCAGTTCTCTCAGTGCACTATTCAAACCGGCCCAGAAGAAAACCACCAGAGAGCGATCTGGATAGTGCACTATATTTGCCAGCTCTAAAAACTCACGGACATGATCCTCAACTGGACGGTCCCCTTGTTGAAGGAGCAGAATTCTTACGGCCACTAGATCCATTTTTTGGTCAGTCTTTCTGTAACGTGGCAGGCTAGGATGGAGGATCTAAGTGCAGCCTTTAATAGAAACAAAAGATGAACAAAGTAACTCAGAATAAGAAAGAAAGAAAACAAAACACAGGGAACCCAGTACAGAGCATGACAATACATGTGAAGATTGACAAAGGAAACAGGGAAAACAAGGGCTTAAATACACAGGGGCAAACATGGGAACGAGGAACACCTATTGAAACAATCAAGGGAAAACCAATCATAAAATGAAACTACAATAGGACAACAAACTAACAGGAAACAGGAACTAAACAAGAATTTCAACATGAAAGTCAATACAAAAAACAGGGAATATGTGACACCCACCATCTCTCGAAACATTTCTCAAATTACATAATGCCAAAAAGCGTCTTCTTCTCTACCATCCAGCATGTATGGACGTTACAAATAAAGAATAATCTCATAATGTGCTCTCAAGTGTTTTGGTTTTTCAGGTTTGGGCCATTTCCTCTCTCAAATGAGGGGTAAACATTTTGACATGAGCTGTAATATGATTTTGCCTCGCTGAGATATACACTATTTCCACTTGAAAATAAATGTAAAATAGAATTACTTACATTTAAATAGCGCTTTACAAAGTAGCGGGGGAATTTACTCCATCTATTAAATGCCATTGTTGGCTTTTATCTATTGAATATGTAAGGGGTAATGTACAGTCCATTTAGCCAGTCTTTATCACAGAATAACCCAGATAGGTTGAACAGGACCCCAACATGAAGCAGATTGTACATGATCCCACTTATCGCACAAATACATCTCAATCAAGTACCTAGTGTGATGCTATTACTTATACCAAGGTCTGTTTGAATACTCTGTTCTGATTGGATGGAATGTTCTGATTGGATGGAATGCATGGGTTAAAACCGTTTAATGCACAGGTAGTTCCAGTCAGTTTTAATCACTGTTCTATATTAATGTGCCTACTCCCCTGTCCTCCGTAATGAGACATTGGGAGAGTTTTATGCCTCTGTTCAAGTGAACTCCGGGTGTGAATATAGTCTCAGAGATGGGATTAACTGTCACAACACAAAACAACATCATCAAGTCATGCATTGCCGTCTTTTAATCAACTGTGAAGCGCTAGAGGAAACACGGACAAGACAACAGTGTTCATGTAAGGAAAGTGCTTGTAAGGAAAGTATGGTTTGACATTCAGCTGTTTTGCACAGAGGGGAAGAGAAGGTAACTGGGACCCATCAAATGCATCTTTTGCTGTCCGGCAAGATAAGGCAAGACGATTTAATTCTAATATGATAAATATTAATCTAAAATGACTGTCCAACTCAACGTGCGCCTATAACCACTAGAGGGCGCCCCATGATCACACATTGCTGACTGAAGCTCTGAATGGAGACACGCAGAATGGTTTTATAACACGCAGCATTTTGCTGTTTTGAAATCAAACAACGCCACATCACGATGTTATTCTTAATTCAATCAATCGTGCAGTTTTAATAGATACCAAATGGATGTCTCAGAGGTCAAAGTCTGCAGGATTAGAGTGTTTTTTGGATGATTTTCTCCTCATTATGAACAGTAAGTGCAACTTAAACTTAACAAATTATATCGGCCCCTTACCACATCCTCCATAGTTTTAACAATAAATGCGTTGGGTTATTAATAAAAAACAAATGTATATGTGCACATTTTGGTTTGTTTAGAAGTATTTTTGTAATCATTTTTATTTATTTATTTTATTTATTTTTTCTTCACCTGTACTTCTTGTCTACATTGATTGTTTGATCTGTGTAATTTTGTGCATCTTATTGAACATTTATATATATATAAAAAAAACACAGTTTTAGCACAATGTGTGGACTTATCAGACAGTCCCTTACCCACTGTAGGTGAAATTTCCAACTTGTATCACTAAATTAGCAATCTGGAATGATTTCACCATGACGCTGTCTGACCAGTTTAAATACGGGACAAATCGCATCCCATATTGATTAGATACGGGACGCATCATTTCATCTTTAAATACAGGACGATCCCGTATTTGTCATGGTCCTTCCACTTTTGTCTGTGTTTATTCATGACAGTCTCCTCTGCCTGTTTGTTTCTTGTGTGTGCTTGCTTTTGTGTTTTACCTTCTTCCTCTTGTGTTTGCAGGTGCCATGTGGAGAACGCTAGCTCCGTTGTCCGCTCGTTTCTCCACCCTGATCAATATCTGCGGCACCTGCCTCCTATTACCCTTCCCTATATAAACTCCTCTCATGTTCAGTCCTGTGCCTGATTGTTTTGTGTGTATTCCCTGTTGGTTGGTTCTTGTCTGTTCTTGTTACCTCGGTTGGTTTTCTTGTTTGTTCGGTTTTTGAAGTGTATTTTTCTGTTTTTCCCCCTTGTGGGAGTTTTGGTTTGTATTTTTGTTATATTTTGTAATAAATCCCTTTTACTTGCCTCTGTGTTTGGGTCCATCCCTTCTCACATGTGTGGTAGTATTTTACAGGATGGGTGGCAACCCTAATGACAGCTGTAAAAATTCACAAGCTCATTTACACATAAAAAAATTGTGAGTGGCAAGTTTGCGGCTTGTTTGCCACCACTGTACATTGTATTACAATACGGTTTTGTATCATTCCATTAAAAACAAGTAACTGGAGCTTCACTAGAACACTGTTTCCAGTTAAAGCTGAAGTTAACGTAGTAAAGAAGTTTACATCAAGGGGGCCTGGGTTGCTCAGCAAGAATTGACACTGACTACCACCCCTGTAGTCGCGAGTATGAATCCAGGGCGTGCTGAGTAACTCCAGCCAGGTCTCCTAAGCAACCAAATTGGCCCGGTTGCTAGGGAGGGTAGAGTCACATGGGGTAACCTCCTTGTGGTCGTGATTAGGGGTTCTCGCTCTCAATAGGGCGTGTGGTAAGTTGTGTGTGAATTGCGGAGAGTAGCATGAGCCTCCACATGCTGTGAGTCTCCACAGTGTCATGCACAACGAGTCACGTGATAAGATGCGCGGATTGATGGTCTCAGAAGCGGATGCAACTGAGACTTGTCCTCCACCACCCGGATTGAGGTGAGTAACCGCGCCACCACGAGGACCTACTAAGTAGTGGGAATTGGGCATGCCAAATTGGGGAGAAAAAGAAAAAAAATAATAATAATAAAAAAAGTTTACATCACACTGAGATTACTGGGTTCAGAGGTTAACGCACCTAATCTCTTTTACACGTTTGGGTTTATTTAATATTAAACGATGCAGTGAGGTGTATTTTAAAACAGTGACTCACTGCAGCTGTAACTGACATCTTAATCAGCGTTAGTGTTTTATAACATAATTACATGCGGCTGAGAGATCTGAAGACTAAAATAGAGCTCAAGCTGTCGCTGCTAGTTAAGACCCTCGGACCGAGATGAATCACGCCAAGAAGAAATAAAATGTCACACATGTGTGATCGGCTTTTGTATCACACCCAGATTCTCCACATACAGATACATATATTTGGCCTTGTGTAAAAGGGCAAGAAAATGAGCGGGTGTTAATGTGATGTAATGTGACTGAACAATAGATGGAATCAAACGCGTTTAGAGTCTCTGTTGAAACTGAAAGAGTCTAGTCGTCTTTAATGACAGCATGCACTGGAGCTGACATGAACAAAACCTGATGATCATGTGGCACTGTGTTTCGCTGTCTCCTTCGGCATATCGCGGCACTGTTTCATGGCCCATTTCATCATATAGAGACCCACTTTGGCATATCATGGCTGGCCCACTGGAAAAAGTCCCGGTTCTCCCAATGGCCAGTCCGCCTCTGCTTCGGGATTCCAAACAGGCTCTGAGACACGTGTTTTCATGTGTCTGTCACTGCACGATTAAAGAGGTTATTTTTGATGTGTTACATGTGATGGTCCTTCACAACGTGTACCAGATGTTTTCCACCTTAAAATATATTCTTTACATAATGGAGTGTGTTTTCCTTGCAGCAGATGAGTGTATCAAGTGTAAAAGATGTTCTTGACACTGTTTGTGTGTGATCATTGGGATCTCGGGGTCAAAACCCTCTTACACATTCAAGGCTGACTAGTCCATGAATCTTGTGCTATAGATGTGAATATGATACTCATACCGACAGCAGTTGTTTGCAACAGAATCCCAGTCATTTGTTTGCAGTGTTCACAGTTTCATTTGTCCGAACAGCTCCTTTTGGACACGAATCAAGTGGCATTAGAAGCTTCCAGAAGTTTATACAGTTAAAAGTCATCACTGAACAGAACAGAAGAAAAGACTTGATTTTCAAACCAGAGATGTGAAATGTTCTGAAAGCTGAGGAGGAGCTCACAAACTTCATTAGAGGTGTTGATGACACGTCAGTCATACTTAAATAAAGAAGCGCTGGATCTGAGATCAGACATATTCATGTCACTCACTGGACGGACGATGCGTTTTACTGTTACAGTACACTAGTAAAAGATTGATTGCTTTTACTCACCAGAATCAGGTATATTTATTAAAAACATACATCTATTATTATTTTATATTTTCACATCATGTTTTTTGTGTATTCTTTAGTAGATATTTAAAGTTTTTGCAGCTTAAACAGGTCAGTCTGTTTTAGATTGTGTGTTATGTTAGTGTAACCACATTTAACTTCTGTGTTCCCTCAGCAGGAAATGAGTTCTGCTCTCATTCATGACAAATTATTTATCAAGACATTCTGGGAGCAGAAGATTGTCAATCACAATCAAATGTCAGAAGTCGAGGATCAGAGAATGAAGGGCAGCGCACTCACAAAGTAAGAGCCACAAACTGCACTTAATTCATCAGAAACTATTATTATAGGAATATTCTGGATTCAATACAAGCTAAGCTGAATCGACAGCATTTGTGACAATGTTGATTACCACAAAAAAAAAATTTCGTCCCTCCTTTTCTTTAATAAAAGCACAAATGTGTGTTCCAGTGAGACACTTACAATGGAAGTCAATGGGGTCAATCTGTAAACATTAAAATACTCACTGTTTCAAAAGTATAGACACAAGACATAAACAATATGTGTGTTAACATGATTTTACTGTGATTAAATCACTTACTAACCACATCTGTGGAAACTTATAGACAGTTTTACAACTTTGTTGCCATGAGGCCATAATGCCGTAAACCCTGTAATCCCGGTAAACAACGATTAAAACAATTTAACAGCTCAAATAATACATGCATTTTAACAGAAGAATTAATATGAGTGCTTTTATAAAATTATAAGCGTCACATTACTGATTTAACTCTTTAAGCTCTGAAGGTGTTTTTAGAGATTTCCCGTTTCAGCGGCATACCTAAAATTAAAGACTTATAAATAAAAAACAAACAAACAAACAAAAAAAATAGAGGGTCAAGTGTTTGGTATCACTGTAAAGAAAACTTTTCAATTTTTTAATTATATAGATTATGATACAATCTAAGAATCTCAGCCTAAGAAACTGCTAAAAAAAAAATAATAAAAAAATAAATAAAAAAAGAGCCAAAAATTACGTTTTTTTATTTTTCTGATTTTACTTTATATATCTCAGTGTAAATAAGGTGGATCTGAAAAACTGCTTTTGTTTTGTCCCAATCATGTCAACTGTATCTGAGAAAATGTTTGTGTTGATACGACAAAGAAATCGAATGTTATAACATTACAAATATAATTTATCATAGTGTCCAAAAACATCTCCAAACAAATAAAACATAATAATTGTACATAAGAACTAATTACACATGCAAACACAACAATGACTAAAGGTTTGCATAGCATGCAGACATGATTTTAGTAATGAGATTTCACAGAATGAGTTTCATTCTGTGTCATTTGAGTCATCATTGAGTCTGTGTCATGTATTTTGGCGCCATCTCCTGGTGGTCATATGTAACATTGTGCTTCATGTGGATTATCTAATGATCTATGCATCTGATTATCTTGTGTGTGGACTCGTTTGAAAGATAATCACCTCCTCTAAGTAACTGTGTGTGACATTTTATGTTTCGTTTATTTTTCGTGATGTATTAAGTGAAAATGCGGCATATAAGCAACACCAACATAATTGTCAAAGACATATACTTAGCTGTTACTTGCTATATTTTTGTCTGAGTAAAACAAATAGGCTGGTTGTATTCTACTCTTTGAGAGCTTTCCAACAACATATGACACATGACTATAATAATAAAATAATAATGCAACAAAATTTACAGTGCAATTTTTTTTCATTTTTTATATAAATTATCAAAACGGAACACTTCTGATTTGTCTGCAAATTACAAAGCACTTGTTCAGTTTTGTTCATAATGTCTAAATGCATTGGAAAGTAGAGCTTCTAAACTTTCAAATGATACCTATTTTGTGATGGTCAAGACTGTCGTTATTAATATTTTGACCATTACTTTGTTTTTCTCTGAAAATTGGCCTCATTGACTTCCATTGTAAGTGTCTCACTGGAACACAGATTTTTGCTTATTTTAAAGAAAAGGAGGGACGAGTCGAAATGTTTTTTGTTTTTTTTGTGGTAATCAACATTATGACACAAATGTTGTCGATTGATCTTAACTTGTATTGAACCCGGACAGTTCGATCTAAATAATGAAGACTTGATTCTAATAAGCATATAAAACAATAAGAACTGTTATTTCCCTTTTTTTTATTTTACTGTTGTATTAAAATAGCAAGTTAATGCACAGATTTCGACCACTGGACCTCTGAATTTACCCATCAGTCACTGTAACTGTTATGAACGGATATCAACTATTTGTTTTTTCTAATTATTTTTTTTATGGGTCTAGAACATTTACAAACTATCAGCCTTTTAAAATACACACCAAATGCAAAATAGATTATTTCTAGTGACTTTAGTTTTAATACTACATATTGATGAGCTCATAATTACTTCTTGATTAAAGTCATTGTATTTTAAACACAACTTTCTCAAATCCTCAATACAAGCAAAATGGAGCTGATCATGTTGAAAGTCGACGGTATTAATTACAAAAACAAATTGTGCTAGATTGCTAAAAGGTGCTATATAAATCAAATTATTATTATTATTAGTTATTATATATATATCTAAATTATTAGATTTATTTATAATTAATTTTGATTAATATATATGACATTTTCTTTATTTGGGGCAAACATCAATATATGCATTTAATTGCAATAAACCCTGACTAATGTAAAAATAAATAAATACAATTGACAGCCCTACTTTTTTTGTTTATACGTAATTTTGTTTGACAACTCCACTTTCACGTGTTTTAATCATTTGCAAATGTCCTTAATTTATGCAAAGTCAATCCTTACAATTCTTGCAAGGCAGCACTGTATTCATATTACTCAAATATTCTGCTGAGCATTTGTTCTATTAAAGATAAGAATTAAATATAATTCAACAATTAAATCAGCTCAAATGTCTTTACGTCCAGACTCCATTCAGACTTTATCCTGTAGATCATTCCAGTCAGATTGTGTCTAGTTTTTTAACCTTTATACTTTTAATTAAAAGTTTGAAAATCTCCCTCTGACTTCCATTGATAAAATGTTGTGAATTCATTGATTTAACAGTAGTTTAATGCATGAATCGGTGAGTGGTACAGTGATTTTGTAATCATGTTATTTCAGGTTGCGTGATGAATGGCTCCAGAGGCTGGAGACTCGTACAAAACATCTGAAGAATTTCGGCGACAACCGCGGCCCAAAGTCAACAACTGCCTAATGAAGAGATCACACTGATGTGTGCTGTACACCACATGAGCTCAATAAACAGAGATTTGATTCATCTCAGTTTGATTCTCTTTTATTTCACTGTTGGACTGTTTAATCCTTCATTAAGACAGATGGAAACATACAGTAGCTGTTGTTAAGAATAAAAGCCTGTCCAGCAGCTCGCAGTCATGCGGTGTGATTCTGTAATGAACAGGTGTTGTGAAGGACACGAGTGCTGGAATTTCACAGCCTGTTACAGGCCAGTCAAACGCTCATCCTGCATGCTAGGTCAATGCACTTACAACGCTGGCGTCTCACAGACGTGCTGAAAGATGCAGCCACACGACCTGTGAATGCATTTCAGGGTCTGTCAGCGTTCATTAAAACGTAATCCATCACCAACATTTAACTGAAAATAAACACCATCCTTACACAGCTCTCCAAAGTGTCTGAGATCATAAAATATTAAAAACAAACACATTTTGAAATGAAATATTTTCTGGAACAATAAAGTCCATCAGGTGCCACTAAGCAGCAAATAAAAGTATTTGTTATGAATATACTGAGATGTCACATCTTTAATTCTTCTGAATTAAAGATTAATCGAAGGGGAACCAAAATCACTGTCATCGGAGTTGTCTTGAAGCTTTTGGAAAATAAACGCTCTCGAATCATCTACTTCTTCTTCTTCTTTCCTTTCTTCCCTCCTTCTCCCTGCTGTGCTCCAGCGTCAGCTCCGCCGCTCTTCTGCATTCTGCTCTTCAGTTTGGGAATCATTTCAGCCACATAAAACATCACATCTTTCCCTACACAGAAAGAGAAATGTGGCATTATTTCACCTTGTTGCAAAGCAGGGGTGCGAAACTTTGATGCTTTTAAGAAATGTTACATTTTTCATACATGGAGAACACATAATGCACTTGACGTTTACTTACTAGATGTAAATTTGTCTTGGCACAAATGTCCATCTTCGAGTTTCAGTTGAACTCTCACTCGTCCTCTGAACTGATCATCCCTGTTCCATTCCCGCGGGTACATCTTTTTAATCTTTACAAGGGAAATATCAGCATCTTTAGGTTATTTAGCACAAAATAAACAAACCACTGCACATGGTGCAGGAGAAATATACGTCACACTGCTGATTTTATGATTTACCATCATTGTTTTTCCTTTACAAATACTAGCTTACATTGCTTTTCTCTTTAGTATGACTCATTACATTGCTTTGCATCAGTCTTCCAAATATTAATCATGTTTTACTGCAGTTTTTGCTGATAATATCTAATGTACATACACGTGTTGTAGATGCAGATTTATAATGTTTCCGTTTTTAGATCTTAGTATATTTGAATATCCGTTCACCCCTGTCCAAATGATGATCAAACGTCTATTTTCATAGTTGACATAGATACTTCAAATAGTATAAAAACGATACCTGTCCAACGACAGAGAGTGCTTCAAAAGTGGGGTATAAACTTAAGGTATGTTCAAGGGTTCAATTTAGTAAAAAAAATAAAAGAGCCTTTATTACATGCCTATAAACAAAACGTATAAAAAACAAAAAAGCTCTCCTGCTTAATCTCAGTAACCGCCCTGTTATTGGACATGATCTCAGGGATTTAATTAATGCTGGTTGACTGTGAATTGCGTATTTCTACAATGGCATTAATAACTAAAAACTGTTGGGTTTAATTAATGCAGCATCCAGGCTGCTACGAGTCAGTGTAAGTCTAAGAGGACATATTCCAAAAATTACTGAGTGCACCTTTAAAATATAACGAGGATATAGAGTATGTACACCGATCAACCACAACATTATAAGTACCTGCCTAATACTGTGCAGTCCCCCCTTGTGCTGCCAAAACAGTGCCAATCCGCATCTCAGAACAGCATTCAGAGATGATATTTTTCTCACCACAGTTGTACAGAGCGGTTATCTGAGTTACTGTAGACTTTGTCAGTTCAAACCAGTCTGGTCATTCTCTGTTGACCTCTCTCATCAACAAGGTGTTTCCGTCCACAGAACTGCCGCTCACTGGATGTTTTTTGTTTTTGGCACCATTTGGAGTAAATTCTAGAAACTGTTGTGTGTGAAAATCCCAGAAATACTCAAACCAGCCCATCTGGCACCAACAATCATCCATGCGATTATCTAATCAGCCAATCGTGTGGCAGCAGTGCATAAACTCATGCAGATACGGGTCAGGAGCTTCAGTTAATGTTCACATCAACCATCAGAATGGGGAAAAAATGTGATCTCAGTGATTTGGAGCGTGGCATGATTGTTGGTGAGGAGAATATCATCTCTGAATGCTGTTCTGCGATGCGGGTTGGCGCTGTTTGGTGGCACGAAGGGGACCTACACAATATTAGGCAGGTACTTTTAATGTTGGGGCTGATCAGTGTAGATATATATATATACACTGTATATTACACATATATACATACATCTAAAAATCTAAATATCAAAGCAAATTCATAGAAAAGGACTGAAATCAAAACCCTCATTCAACCCAGGATATTTCATTGCATTTAACTTATATATTCAAAAAGTCTCTTTTTGATTAATTAGTAAAGTCAATATAGAACAAAAACTTAAAGTAGGCATATAGTCTATTCTTTATATTTTAAGAGTAGATTGATTACAGTTGTGCACAGATTTAAAATATTTAGCCATATGATACTCTTCATAAGGAAGGACCACACCGAAACGTGCAGAAGAGATTTGTTTTACTTTCTGTATACAGCCATGTGATAATAAAGGCTTTTTATGTACAATATTAAGAATGCACTGGTTGACTCCAGCCAGGTCTCCTAATCAACCAATTGGCCCGGTTGCTAGGGAGGGTGGAGTCACACAGGGTAACCTCCTCGTGGTCGCTATAATGTGGTTCTCACTCTCGGTGGGGCGTGTGGCGAGTTGTGCGTGGATGCTGCGGAGAATAGCGTGAAGCCTCCACACGCGCTACGTCTCCACGGTAACGCGCTCAACAAGCTACGTGATAAGATGCGCGGATTGACGGTCTCAGACGCGGAGGCAACTGAGATTCATCCTACGCCACCCGGATTGAGGCGAGTCACTATATTCCAAATAAAAAAATAAAAAAATAAATTGGTTATTTTAGTATAAAAACCCTTGAGTTTCGCTGTTCTCTTGCACTCTGAATTGCATACGAGATATCTCGACTCCTATTACATTTCTGTATTGACTGAATTTAAACTTTAATACTTTGTCATACTTGTATTAAAATGAGTTATTCCTTTTGAGCTAAACGTATTGTTCCTAAATCATGTATTTGTCTGCTGATAGACCTTATTCACGCTAGCACCATCTTTGATTTTTAATGGGAATGACACAGAGGCTGTGAGGGATAGATTTACATCTCTTCAATGGCACGCACGGTATCGGTTTTACCGATTAATCGGTGCCGATAGTTGCTTTTTGGAACTATCGGTTATCTGTAAAAATCTACGCCAATAGTTTTTTATTTGTATTATTATTCCTACAGTATAACACCAGCATCTAGAAGTGAAATAAAAACAATCATTCATATTTTTACACTTCAATGCATATTTTGATATATAAAATCCTCAATCTGGTGAATATTGGCTATAAATGCTTAATTTGGTAAATACATAAATATAGAGCATTCTAACTAAGCCAATTCTACATAATTTCAAAATAAGAGTCCTGAAATAAGTAATTGTATTTCGGACTTGTTTATAGTCTATTATTGAGATTTGGTTGCACAATAGAATGAATCTGGAACTTTGTTCATTTTGGACTCTTGTAGCCTCTCTCTGTGCCCGTCGTAGTATGGAAAGACTATGAAAATTTGAAAAACTATCGACCAACAATCGGCCTATTCGACCACCTTAGTTATCGGTATTGGCAAGATCCAGTACTGGTCGACCTCTAGTAAAAAGCTCCTAGATCATATCCGTTTTTCCACAACTCATGTTGTCCAGAGTTTTACATCTACTGAATGTTCTTGGAAAGATGTTTTTCAATGTTTTGTCAGCGGAACGATCCAAAAAGACTTTAAACTGCAGTACAACCCATTGAAAAGACTGTACGTCTATTAGAGGTCTGCAACCCGACCCCGACGGGACCTGAGAACCTGACAGGTTTCGGGCCGGGTTCGGGTCTTATTTGTAATGAATGAAAAAATAAACAGGCTTACCGAACTCGTTTCGTCCACGCACTCTCACTCACAGACATGCGCGAACGGACGAGTTAGGGGCCGTTCACACCAAACGTGTTTTTGTGCATGTCTGTTCTGTTTTCCCATTGTTTTCCTATGCAAACACATGCTGGACGAATGTCTTTGACATTTGCACCGTGTCTCGCTTTTTCTTCAGCGTCTTGCGTAGGACCGCACATTTTAAACATCCAAAACACCCAAAACACATGTTGAGACACCTGCGCTCTGTTTCATTCTTTGCACTGCATCTAAATGTTTTTAGTGCAGGTGTCACAAAGATTCAACAATCTGAACAAGTTCAGGCTGCATAGAGGGGGACTGTTGCATTGTTTCATATTTTTCCAGACTGTTCTGCACCAAGTGAAGTTTCAGCACATAAACGGTAAGTCAATGTTTTTTCTCCTTCTGCTCTAGTGTACTGAGGGGCTGCTGTGCCTTGTTAAAACTGTGTATGTTTACTATTTCAATACTGTTATGAATGTTGCCTGTATGCTTACATAAAATACAGCCTAATGCAACAGTACTTGCTAGGATAAGAAATGAGATAGTAAGCGATTTTGGGTTCGGCTTAAAATCTGACAGTCTTGTTCGAGCCGGGTAGGGTCGGGCCACACGGTTTTGGGTATGGGCTGGGTTTAAAATCAGACGGTATCATTCGGGCCGGGCCACACGGTTTCGGGAATGGGTCGGGTTTAAAATCTGATGGTATCGTTCGGGCCGGCTAGGGTCAGGCCACACGGTTTTGGGTATGGGTCGGGTTTAAAATCTGATAGTATTGTTCGAGCCGGGTAGGGTCAGGCCACACGGTTTTGGGTATGGGTCGGGTTTAAAATCTGACGGTATCGTTCGGGCCACACGGTTTCGGGAATGGGTCGGGTTTAAAATCTGACGGTAACTTTCGGTCTGGGTAGGGTCGGGCCTCATGGTCTCAGGTACGTTTCCGGTTCAGGCTTCAAATCTGACGGTATCATTGGGGCCAGGTAGAGTTGGGCCACACGGTTTCGGGTATGGGTCGGGTTTAAAATCTGATGGTATTGTTCGGGCTGGGTAGGGTCGGGCCACACGGTCTTGGGTATGTGTCGGGTTTAAAATCTGACGGTATCATTGGGGCCAGGTAGGGTCGGGCCACACGGTCTTGGGTACGTGTCGGGTTTAAAATCTGATGGTATCATTCGGGCCGGGTAGGGTCGGGCCACACGGTCTCAGGTATGGGTCAGGTTTCATTTTAAGGCCCGTGCAGACCTCTAACATCTATCCCTCACAAACTCGTTGTCATTCCCGTCAAAAATCAAAGATGCCGCTGCAGTGAATAAGGTCCACTGTGCACACATCAGTACGTAAACTAACAGTCAGACCTCAATGTCAACATTCAGTCCAGCAGCTTTGAGCACATCACAGATCTCAGCACACGACGGATTCTCCACACCCTGAACAAACACATCACAGTCAGTTCAACACTACAAACACAAACTCATATTACTAGCCATTATAAATAATCATATCAATAATACTCACCTTCTCGACAGGTATTCTCCTGCCTTCTGCTAATGTCTTTTTACTGTTGATGTACGCTGGATATATACACAGAAACCTATTGACAGAAAAATACGGTGGCGTTTCCATGGTAAAGTGACGGTCTCATATAGTAATAACATGGTATTTTGTTACGTACTATGATACTGATTCATGTGCTCATACTCATGCACCACAACACTACATTCATGATATTACCATGGTATAATGATGGTATCGGATGATATTTCGATACATCACGATACTGAATTATTACCATTTCGAAAATGACCATGGTGCATGTACAAAAACATGGTACTATCATATATTCCATGATTTTGTTTCCTTAAATAGTATCTCTGCACTGAATTATAGAAATAAAGGCATCACACTACACTAATAATTGAGGGATATGATACTGACCTCTCTTTAGCCGCTGGATTGGTGGTTAAATGCGCCATATTTCAGATTATATTCAGGTTTATTCGTGTTTTATAAACACACGTAGTGTTTCTTTCTACACGTCACATCCGGCTGTCTGTAGCCGTGACGTCACAGCGCCGCCTGCTGGACCGGAAGTGCATCAGTTTGGATGAAGCTTGTTTACATTGAACATGATCAATAAAACACTAAAAGATTATAAAGATGATTAAATATGACACGAGAGATGAAAAGTTAAGAAAAGTGTTTATAAATCTGACTGATCTTTATAATAAAAACAAACGTGTGTTTTGACAAATTATGATAAAAATAGACATTTAATGCCAGCAGTGTTGGGTTTAATGCATAACTAAGTAATTAATTACTGTAATTAAATTACTTTTTCATTGAAAAAAGTAACGTGAGGGATTACTCTTAATTTTCCAGTAATTTAATTACAGTTACTTCTGATGTAACTGTGTTAAATACTGTATAGACTATAGAACAATTCAATAAAACAATAGTGAATTTAAAACTGAAATTTAATGTTCTAATTTAACACTGCCCCCTTAAATTCTTTGGCCAGTTCATGAATAATTTATTTGATTTTATATGATTTATTTGAAAGAATTAAAATAACAGTTTCATGTCTATCCTTGTATTTTTCATCTGGTCAAGGTTGATCAGGGTTTTAGAAAATAATTAGTAAAAAACGTAATATGCAATTACTTTTCAGACAGAGTAATTAGTACAGTAATCTAATTACACTGTAGATGTAATTAGTAGTTAGTAATTAATTACTTTTTTAAAGTAACTCACCCAACACTGACTGCGAGCGAACTAAATCAGTATCAATGGTGAAATTAAATTAAGATCCATATGTTTTTTTAACTATTGATATTAGAAATGATCCTGACAGAATGTGTTTGTGTATGTGATTGCATGTAATGTGTTGTTTGTGTGTCGTTAGGATGTAAGTGTGTATTTCAGTGGTGGAGGTCACAGATGTTCTGCTCATCACACACAATCTTTTCGAGGTGTTTCCCTGCAGAATTCTACCTGAATTCAAACCCTGGTACCCGTCAACATCCGACATCACAGACATAACACAGACTGCATCTTCACCAGAGAGTCAAATGGGTCATGTGTGAAGTGAACTGTGTAGTGCACACTATGGAGGCTGTTTGGCTTGATTTCGAGCAATCAGACACTACAGACTGCCAACGTGCAACGCCATCTTTCAGAGAGATCTGGCACAGATTTGGGTGTACTGTGACATCTTTTACTGTGAATACATCGGGAATCTCTTGAAACAAGAACTCCAGCTCTCAGGACAGATTATCTTAACAGTCCATAAACTTCATCTATAGGTTATAGATATGGAGCAAAAAATAAAATAAAAAATAAAAATAAATAAAGGGATAGTTCACCCAAAAATTAAAATTCTCCCTCATGCCATCCCAAAAGTGTATGACTTTCTTTCTTCTGCAGAACACAAATGAAGATTTTTAGAAGAATATTTCAGCTCTGTAGGTCCATACAATGCAAGTGAATGGTGACCAGAACTTTGAAGCTCCAAAAAGCACATAAGTCGGCATAAAAGTAATCCATAAGACTCCAGTGGTTTAATCCATGTCTTCAGAAGTGATAATGATAGGTGTGGGTGAGAAACAGATCAATATTTAAGTCCTTTTTTACTATAAATCTCCACTTTCACTTTCACATCTGAAAGTGAATGTGAAATTGGAGATTCGTAGAGACCATATCACTCCTGAAATTTGTATGGATTACTTTTATGCTGGCTTTATGTGCTTTATGGAGCTTCAAAGTTCTGCTCACCATTCACTTGTATTGTGTGAACCTACAGACCTGTCTGTAGCTAGAATCTTCATACGTGTTCTGCAGAAGAAAGAAAGTCATACACATCTGGGATGGCATGAGTGTGAGTAAATGATGAAAGAAATTTCATTTTTAGTTGAACTATCCCTTTAAGCATAAATTACATTTAGTTAATTAATTAAGTTGTGACATGAATTTGAACCCTGAATTATATGGTGCTGTGTGTTTCACATTTGTCTCTGTTCTGCTTAATGGAGAATTAATTTAGGAACCTTTTTATTTTTATTTTGTGTGTCAATCACCATGTAGTGTTTCAGCACTGCAAAGCCAACAGACTCATATCAAAACAAGTCAAAGTTCTCCCACGAAACTAGTGACGTGCACTATCTAGATGACAAGAAGCATGCAATTCTTGTGTATTATGCACCTAATATGATTCTGCAGAATATTAGATCCAGGTAAGGTGGTAAGATGGTAAACTTTCATGCATAGAGATGGTTGAAAGGGAGAATCATCAGAAGAATCATTCACCCTGTTCACTAGATGATGTTGTGTAAGCTAGTGATGTTGCAACTATGAGAAACACCTTGTGTGAGCAGATTCTTGAAGACTTGATTCTGTCAGGTTCAGAGCTCAGATCACAGATGCAGTTTCACACCAGAGAGCAGCATTTATTTGAGCAACATCAGATTCATTCACTCGGTTCAGTTCTTTAAACTACGGTCATCATTCTAAAGTACACACAGTAATTATTATTTCAAAGCCATTCCTGGCAAGACTTTGCACATGTCTCGTGGCATGTTCACTATGAAGCCACAGGTTTGAAGGAAGGGAAATGTTAAAGGAAGTGTTTGTCTGATGTTATCGGTGTTCTGTGAGCTTCATATTGAGAAACAGTAACTGTGAAACCAAAGGGTCGTTTCAAATCCAGCATCTTCTCCTGTGGTCAACACACATGTGGACTTTAAGTCTTGTAAGTTTTTCTTCACATTATTTTCCTCCCACAGCTGTAAAATCATGTTGCTACAAAAGGGTTTATTTGAATTGTTTGGGAAGTTATTTGAATACTTTGTATGGATTTATCACAACATATTGGCTATTGCAGTTTGGAAACATGAATTGAACTTTTTATTTTATTTTATTTATTTATTTCTCATATTGAGGAGATTTTAGTTTAGGCTTTCTTTTAAAAAAAATCACAATAACTGAATTTTACAATTCACCTAGTACATTTCTATTATATTAATTATTTTTTTAAAAAAATCTATTTATAGAATTAGAATGTAGAATTTATTTAAATTGGGCCACTGTTGTCAAAAATTGTACCTAAAAAAAAAAATCACCCATTTTTTATCTCAATTTTTATTATTGTTTTCACTGCCAAAAATGATTTTCAAGAATATTTTTTCAAGTATTTTTGTCTTGTTTTCCAGTAAAAATATCCAAACATTCTTAAAATGTGATGTATTTACTTGACAAACAAACTGGCATAATATTTTAAGTCTTGTTTTAAGATAAATCTGACAAAATGTATCGAATTGTAGACTTGAACATGAAAAAACAAATCTGCCAATGGGGGTCAGAAAAATAAACTTGTTTTCTCCTTGAATTAAGGTTATTTTTCTCACCACATTGGAAAACAGTTTTTATTGTTTTAAGTATAAATCTCACTAAATTCAATTAGATTTATCTTAAAACAAGACTTAAAAAGTTATGCCAGTTTGTTTGTCAAGTAAATAAATCACATTTTAAGAATGTTTGGATATTTTTAGACAAAAATACTTGAAAAAATAGTCTTGAAAATCATTTTTTGCAGTGAAAACAATAATAAAAATTAAAAACATTTCAAATAATTTTTCAGGTACATTTTTTGACAACAGTGGCCCAATTTAAATTAATTCTACATTCTGTTGCTATAAACAGATTTTCAAATATTTATATAATAGAAATATAGGTGAATTTTTAAATTCAGTTATTGTGAATTTTTTACTGGAAAACAAGAAAATATATATATATATATATATATATATATACAGGTGCATCTCAATAAATTAGTATGTCGTGGAAAAGTTCATTTATTTCAGTAATTCAACTCAAATTGTGAAACTCGTGTATTAAATAAATTCAATGCACACAGACTGAAGTAGTTTAAGTCTTTGGTTCTTTTAATTGTGATGATTTTGGCTCACATTTAACAAAAACCCACCAATTCACTATCTCAAAAAATTAGAATATGGTGACATGCCAATCAGCTAATCAACTCAAAACACCTGCAAAGGTTTCCTGAGCCTTCAAAATGGTCTCTCAGTTTGGTTCACTAGGCTACACAATCATGGGGAAGACTGCTGATCTGACAGTTGTCCAGAGGCGTCTTACCTGGGCTAAGGAGAAGAAGAACTGGACTGTTGCCCAGTGGTCCAAAGTCCTCTTTTCAGATGAGAGCAAGTTTTGTATTTCATTTGGAAACCAAGGTCCTAGAGTCTGG
The DNA here is from genome assembly GCF_019703515.2 of Myxocyprinus asiaticus. Classification (NCBI taxonomy): domain Eukaryota; kingdom Metazoa; phylum Chordata; class Actinopteri; order Cypriniformes; family Catostomidae; genus Myxocyprinus; species Myxocyprinus asiaticus. Next base: position 952,380 of record NC_059367.1, on the reverse strand, counting down.
AGGAAGGGTGGAGAAGCTCATAGCCCAAGTTGCTTGAAGTCCAGTGTTAAGTTTCCACAGTCTGTGATGATTTGGGGTGCAATGTCATCTGCTGGTGTTGGTCCATTGTGTTTTTTGAAAACCAAAGTCACTGCACCCGTTTACCAAGAAATTTTGGAGCACTTCATGCTTCCTTCTGCTGACCAGCTTTTTAAAGATGCTGATTTCATTTTCCAGCAGGATTTGGCACCTGCCCACACTGCCAAAAGCACCAAAAGTTGGTTAAATGACCATGGTGTTGGTGTGCTTGACTGGCCAGCAAACTCACCAGACCTGAACCCCATAGAGAATCTATGGGGTATTGTCAAGAGGAAAATGAGAAACAAGAGACCAAAAAATGCAGATGAGCTGAAGGCCACTGTCAAAGAAACCTGGGCTTCCATACCACCTCAGCAGTGCCACAAACTGATCACCTCCATGCCACGCCGAATTGAGGCAGTAATTAAAGCAAAAGGAGCCCCTACCAAGTATTGAGTACATATACAGTAAATGAACATACTTTCCAGAAGGCCAACAATTCACTAAAAATGTTTTTTTTATTGGTCTTATGATGTATTCTAATTTTTTGAGATAGTGAATTGGTGGGTTTTTGTTAAATGTGAGCCAAAATCATCACAATTAAAAGAACCAAAGACTTAAACTACTTCAGTCTGTGTGCATTGAATTTATTTAATACACGAGTTTCACAATTTGAGTTGAATTACTGAAATAAATGAACTTTTCCACGACATTCTAATTTATTGAGATGCACCTGTATATATTATTATTTTTATTTTTTTTATTTTTTTTGCAGTGTTCAGATTAATTAGGGGCACAGGCCCCTTTTGCTTTTGTAGGTTTTCTTTATATTATTCCACCATTAAGTCTATGGCAGCCCTATGAACCGTACATTAGAAAATGATTAAATTTGGCACACTGATTGGGTGGGCATGACTAGCCTCAATAGCAAATTTGAGACCCCTAGGACAAACTCCATAGTGCACCACCAGTTCAACCATTTTTTTTTGCATGTATCTTTTGAATCATTTGGCCTAGAACAAAATATTTTTTGTCTGATTACTGTCCTCCTGCATTGGCCATTCCAGTAGCCATCATCTCGGATTATGATGTTTACAGTTTAAAAGTTTCCCGTCCTTCAAACTTTGTCCGATTTGTCCAAACAATGGCTGAAAACAATCTCCAGACCGAGCCGCACAGAACTGACCAGAAAGCATTTTAATTTGTGCTACTGTTCAGAAATTATGCCAATACGAAGTTAACAAGGTCGATGTTAAATCATGTGGTTGGTGACTTTGGATTCCTTGATTCATGAGGATTTCAATGATACCAATATTTCCAACATCAGCCATATAACCTCTCCGCCATTTTAAATTGTATAAAAAAGTCATGTAAATTTTAAACGCTTTGTCCGATTTGAGTGAAAATTGGAAGGGATCTTCAACATCATGTCCTGAGGGCACCTAAGCAGTTTGGAGACAGTGCCACATAGTGGTCAAAATGCTTAGTAGATTTAATCAAAACTTTGAATATATCATTGCTTCCTTATTTTAAGTCTTCTGAAATTGGCTGAGATAGATTTGTATTGTTTTTTTTTTATTATTCAAAACATTCTGCTCTCACCTTGGAATGTCTCTTTGCCACTTTTGAGCTGTGCCAACTGAATGGCCCAGTGGGTAATGCATTAGAATACAGGTCAAAAGTTTGTGAGTTCAAGTCTAGGAAAGAGCAGCTTAACAGATTGTACTTCTGTGGATCTCTGAGTCTTTATGTTGTGCTTACTACAATGTTGACTGTAATTTGTTTTGTAATTCCTGCTTCATTTAAAAAAAAACATTAGTTGTATACTCTCAATCTAGAATGTCTCAATGACATCACTCAGACTTGTAGATTGTGTGGCACAGTGGTTAGAGCTGTGGGCTTCAGATCAAAGGAGTGGGTGAATCTTGGTTTAATACCCATCTCAGCTGGTTTAAATGTTGTGACTCTGTGCCAGAGCTCTTTAGGAATGGCATTAGGGCTTGACCCCAACCATTGCTGCTTGCAGCTATATTTTTCCTTGCTTTTAGGCTATTTTATAATATATATTTTCATTATTCATTTCTTTAAATGTTGTACATTCATTGCATACTGTCAATTAATATTCTATCCTGTCGGTTCAGATATTTTTAATTGATTTGTTCTCTACAGGAGTGAAAATGACCAGTAGAAGAGTGTTGTGCATGTTGATCTGTGTGTTTTCCATAAGTTGCTGTAAGTGACTTCAACAGATATGTGATTCATGTATTATTTAAATGTGCATCAACAGTAAATCTGCTGAATGTGTTTGATTATCAGGTGTATCATCTTTGAACAGAGGTGTAAAGCATGTTTTCAGCATTCAAGGTAAATGTTTGCTTCATGTGAAAAGGTGCATTTCAACACAGTGTTCACAGGTTAAATAGATGCTAATGATGAAAATATATGTAATTTCATTGGACAAAGATTGTAGAAAGCATGCACATCCAAACAAAGTTTTGAACTGTTTTACAGAACTCACAGTGACTGGGGAAAACCTGATGCATTGTGGAAACCAGAAGAACATGTGTGTGATGGATGGCATTGACTGTATCTCCACAGTGTCAGATAGAACTCTTAATGTTTCTCGATCTCTTGGTAAGATTGTTTTTGTGATCATATTTGCAGTTAATGCCATTGTTTCTGTTGTAATTTCTAACTTTCTCCTCAAGAGAACTTCGTGAACACATCATGTCATTATCTGCTACACGAGATGTCTTTCACCTGCAGATGGATTCAGTTGAATAAATACAAAACAGGAATCATCAACACCTTCATTATCAGCCGGTAAACACTTCTGACACGCTGAAGATAAATTATCTGTCATTGAATTTATTTAAAGACCAAATGAAGTGGTTTGATGAGAGCAGTTTTCTGTCCTGTTAACGCATTTCTTGTAGAGCGCAATAGTCATTTTCTCCATAGGCAAATTAATAATTAATGATAATTTATAAACCTTTAATAACAGACAGGTTGTTAATTGATGGTGTATGCTTCTTTTGAAGACATCAGTCCACGCTATTTTTACTTTTTTTCTTTCGAGAAACAGTGTTTATTAACAGAAGTTCTGGTGAAGAACTACACTTCCCATGAGCCTAAAGAGAGATCCACCAATCAGAGAAAGAGCTCCCATGATGCACTGTGAATGACACAATCTAGTCGACACTCCCAAACTACTTATATATTTGTATGTAATGGAATATTCTCAATATACTTTATATATATATTGTTTTTATACATATAATCAACAACATTAAATTAATAGTTTTATATTTTCCCATCGTTTTTAATTTGATTATGTCATTCGCAATGCTTCATGGGACTGTACAACCCCAATTCCGAAAAGTTGGGACAGTATGAAAAATGCTGATAAAAACAAAAAGGAGTGATGTGTAAATTATATTCACCCTTTGCTATATTGAAAGCACTAAACTACACATAATATGATGTTTTACCTTGTGAATTTCATTGTTTTTTTTAAAATTTACAGTAATTTCAAATCAGATGATTACAACACGCTCCAGAAAAGTTGAGACAGTCGAGTGTTTACCACTGTGAAACATCACCATTTCTTCTAATAACACTTATTAAGCATTTGGGCACTGAAGATACAAGTTTGTTAAGTTTAGAAAGTGGAATTTTCCCCCATTCATCCATTATGTACAATTGTACAGGGTCTTCGTTGCCGTATGGTGTGCTTAATAATGCGCCACACATCCTCAATTGGAGATGGTCAGGACTGTATGCCAATCTAGCACCCACACTCTCTGATTACACAGCCATGCACTTGTAAATTTGTACATATCTGTCTGCATTCATGGTGTTCTCACAGATGTGTGAGTTACCCTTGCCATGGGCACTGACACACCCCTGGCCCATACAGACACTGGCTTTTGGACCTGATGCTAATAACAGCTTGATGGTCCTTTTCCTCTTTGGCCCGGATAACACGACGGCTGTGTTTTACAAGAACTATTTGAAATGTGGACTCTTCAGACCAAAAAACACAGTTCCACTGTTCTACTTTCCATCTAAGATGAGACCGAGCCCAGAGAAGTCAGCAGAGCTTCTGGACAGTGTTGATGTATGGCTTCTCCTTTACATAGTAAAGTCTTAACTTGCATCTGTGGATGCAGCGGCGAGTGGTGTTGACTAACAAAGGTTTACTAAAGTAATCCCAAGCCCATGTTCATGATATCCATTACAGAACATTGTTCTCAAAGTGCTGGATTATTTGCTGAAGCATCTGTTGGCAAACAAGTCTCGAATGATCCTTGCTCTTGAAGGACTAGGCTGTTTTTGGAGGCTCCTATGACACGATTGCCTCGCCTGTTTAACATCTCCTGTTTCACATCGCCTTATTTCAACTCATCAGATTGGTATTAGTCTTAAATTGCCCCTGTCTCAACTTTTCTGGAGCGTGTTGCAATCATCTGATTTGAAATTACTGAACATTTAAAACAAACAAACAATGAATTCACAAGGTAAAACATCATATAATGTTTAGTTGTGGTGCTTTCAATATAGCAAAAGGTGAATATAATTTACACATCACTCCTTTTTATTTTTATTAGCATTTTTCATACTGTCCCAACTTTTTCAGAATTGGGGTTGTGATTCGTTCCCTCATTAAAGACGTTAAGTACACATTCTTGTATCTTTGCCTTTTTATCTGATTTACAAACACTTTTTTGCTTTAAAGCAGTGTTTGTAATGTTGTGATTCACCTCGGAGCTGGTTGGTTAATTTGGTTCAACTCTTTTATGAAGGATTTTATGAAATCCCTATGGAGAAAATCAATGGGAAAAATACTTCCGGAACTAAATTGGCTGAAAAAGTGGGCGGGCACTGTTACTCTCTATCAAAATAGGAATTTGGGGTGGGACATTTTGAATGGCTTGTCCCTTTTTTATTAGGCAATAACCATTCAGTTACAAATTTCAGTCTGTACATTTGAAATCAGCTTTTAAGTTCATTTTGTCAATGTTTAGGATTAGCCTAGCATATATGTGACCTTAACCCTCCTATTGCGTTCAGAATCGGCATACACCTTTATTTGCGGGTCAATTTTGACCCGGTGGAATTTAAGCTTATAAATCATTCATAACCCGATGGTTTTCATCTAAAACTATATTGTAAGTCATTAATAAGTTCATAACTGTTCATACATGTAAAAAGACTGATACTTTTGGCATGTTAACTGACAAATATAAAAGTTATTAATTAATACGCGTTTTTTAATTTATTTTTTAGAAATTATAAAATGAGTAGAAATTCTTTGACATTTCAAAATATACATTAACTACAGCAAAAACAGTGTGATTCATGTAAAGACATATTTTTTATCAACATTTCTGTGAAATTTTATGTAAATATTACATAATATTGAATTTATATTAACATCTAATGTGAGAATTACTTTTACTATTACTCATAACTGCTCAATACAACTTGGTGGTCAAAAGTTATGAAACCAAAATATTATTTTTCAACTAAACTTCATCAAAACAACTGTACAACTCAAATATACAACATTAATACTTCTTTACTCTGTTTTTAAGCTATATCTATTCTATTTAATTTATGTTGATGTGTGAGTATGCTGTAAGCTGGTAAAATGTGGACAATTTCCTCCTTCAAGCCCTAATTAGACTAATGTGTGCATGAACTTTTGCTCGTCACACCCCCTTTAGTCAGTAGTACCTGTGATTTAGTTTATTTGATATGTTTGTTAAATCTGTCATGTCTGTTTTGTACAGGAATGTGTGTGTTTGTGTGTGACTGTATGTGTGTTTGTCCCAGTGAGAGACAAAAAAGTGAGTGAGAGAGTACGGGAAAGAGGCTAAATGTAAATGAAGTGTTTATAAGTTAAAATCGAATTTATAGATGTACAAAAAAAGTCTACATAATATCATGTGCAAAGCCACAATTGATGCCCGGGTCAAAATTCACACTTTTTTTAATGGTTATATCTCTTGAACACTTTTATTAAAAAATCTGAGAAAAAATGTATTTTGTGTGTTTTGATAGTCTTGACAAAGTCACAAAGTTTGGTTCCCGTACTAAAAACTATGTGGTATTTAAAAATTATTATATACTGAACGTCTCCTGGGTCAAAAATGACCCAAATGCAATAGGAGGGTTAAAGCTACACATGACTAAACAATCAACAGCAAATATAAAATGGATACATTTATATAAATATAATATAAACTGACCTGTCTATATAATTTGTTTTGCAGAGCAAAGAACATCATCGACTGTCCCTCCATTTTAAATTTTTATTCTAGTTTCAATTTAACCATCAAATCAAAGAATGTTTTCAACCAAAACGAGATCTTCTCTGCTGTCTATACAGTGAAGCTTAGAGAAATAAGTAAGATTTTGTTCAAGTTATTTGTATTCATTTGATGTAAGTTGGACATGAAATACCAAGAACTGGTAATAGTGAAACTGGGCACATGCAAAATAAGAATTTGATCATTGTTCGTACTTTACATTGAATCATTGTGCAGTCTCTCATATCTAAAGTGACTTACAGAGGAAATACATCTCAAGTAGGTGTGATGTGATGTGTCAGATGTGATTAAATGTGTTTTAATGTTGTAGTTCAAGCTCCGCGGCCGGTCGTCACATCTGTTAACACAACAGACACATCACTGACCATCACATGGACCAGCGGTAAAAGAACAATTGAAAAATGCCTCATCCGTTACAAACGTTTCAACGAGTCATGGACAGAGGTCAGAGTTTGAACAAACTTCTCACAAACGCCTAGAAAATCTCTTTAGTGATCTAATCTAATCTTCTTTTGTTGAAAGTCAACATGCTTAGTCTGTTAAGACTAAAAACATTGAGAAATTCAAAGAAACATTTATACATTTATCCAGGAATATTCTGGGTTCAGTAGAAGTGAAGCTCAATCGACAGCATTTGTGGCATAATGTTGATTACCACAGAAATTAATTAATCCTTTTCTTTACAAAAAGCAAAAATGGAGGTTACAGTGAGGCACTTAACTGATGAGCCAAAACATTATGAGCACTCACAGGTGAATTGAGTAATATTGATCATCTCCTAACAAGGCCACGTCAAGGTCTGGGTAGATTAGATGGTAAGCGAACAATCAGTTTTTGTAGTCAACGTGTTGAATGCGGAGAAATGGCCAGGAGTAAAGACCTGAGTGACTTTGACAAGGGCCTAATTGTTATGGCCAGACGACTGGGTCAGAGCATCTCTGAAACTGCAAGGCTAGTGGGGTGCTCCCGGTCAGCAGTGGTGAGTACCTTCCGACAGTGGTCCGAGGACAAACCACAAACCGGTGACAGGGTGTTGGGCGCCCAAGGCTCATCGATGTGTGAGGGCAACGAAGGCTATCTCGTCTGGTCCGAACTGACAGAAGGTCTACTCTGGCACAAGTCACAGAAAACTTGAATGATGGTTACGGGAGGAATGTGTCACAACACACAGTGCATCACACCCTGTTGCGTAAGGAGCTGTGTAGCCGCAGACCGGTCAGAGTGCCCATGATGACCCCTGTCCACCGTCAAAAGCACCTACAATGGGCACGCAAGCGTCAGAACTTGACCTTGGAGCAGTGGAAGAAGGTTGCTTGATCCGATGAGTCCCATTTTCTTTTACAGTACGTGGATGGCTGTGGACGTGTGTGCCTTTTACCTGGGGAAGAGATGGCACCAGGATGCACTGTAGGAAGACGACAAGCCGGTGGAGGGAGTGTGATGCTCTGGGCAATGTTCTGCTGGAAAACCCTGGGATTCATGTGGATGTCAATTTGACACGTGCCACCTACCTAAACATCATTGCAGACCAGGTACACCCCTTGGTTTGCAAAGATGGCAGTGGCCTCTTTCAGCAGGATAATGTGCCCTGCCACACTGCACACATTGTTCTGGAATGGTTTGAGGAACATGATGAGGAGTTCAAGGTGTTGCCCTGGCCTCCAAATTCCCCAGAACTCAATCCGATTGAGCATCTGTGGGATGTGCTGGACCAACAAGTCCGTTCAACGGCGGCTCCACCTCGCAACTTACATGAGTTAAAGGATCTGCTGCTAATGTCTTGGTGCCAGATACCACAAGTATACCTACAAGGGGTCTTGTAGAGGCCATACCTCGGCGGGTCGGCGCTGTTTTGACGGCATGTGGAGGACCAACCGCATATTAGGCAGGTGGTCATAATGTTTTAGCTCATCGGTGTACAATGGAAGTCAATGGGGCCAATTTTTGGAGGGTTTAAAGACAGAAATGTGAAGCTTATAATTTTATAAAATCACTTACATTAATTCTTCTGTCATGGCAACGAAGTTATAAAATTGTCTATAATTTTCCACAGATTCAGTTAGTAAGTGATTTTATCACACTAAAATCATGTTAACACACATATTGTGTGTATACTTTTAAACAGTGAGTATTTTAATGTTTACAGATTGACCCCATTGACTTCCATTGTAAGTGTCTCACTGGAACACACATTTGTGCTTTTTTAAAGAAAAGGAGGGACGAGTTATACAAATTGTTTTGTGGTAATTGATATTTGCTGTTTCAGATTAATTTGATCTAAGTCATTATTAAATCTCTGAAGCACAAGGAGATCTGATTGACTGATGATGTAGTAGAGTGTAAGTAGATGTTTTCATAATAAAAATACTTCTCTTTTTCCACTAGACTGAAGTTTTTACCCCATCTGTCGAGTTTCTGTTCGTCATTAATGGTTTACAGCCCTTCACTGAATACAGTTTGAGCGTCTCTTGTGTTCATGAATTGGGTCGGTGGAGCGACTGGAGCGCTGAGACTCGAGTGAAGACATCAGAGAGCCGTGAGTGAAGATCACCACTTTATATTCACTAAAAACAATCTGCGCTGACTCTTCAGTGTAACAGCAAAGTCAGTGTCAATAATTTGATCAAACCTTTAACACTAAGTATTAAAATGTTCAGTGTGTACCTCTCTAAAATTGTAGTCAGATTACTTCATCGAAAAATTAATTACATTACTTTAAAGTTACTTTCTAGAAAAAACTTTCCATAGAAAAAATAGTTTGTGTTTTTCCACTCGTTAATGAAGTATTCACAGAAGCAGAAGTACACACTCAAGCAATTAATGATTTAAATGTATTCTACATAAATATTATTTGAGAAATATGTGTAACCCAAGTAATGTACTTAAAAGTAATTAATTTTATTTACTATAAGTAGCTGATTTTGACTTTAAATGTAATTATATTTTAGTCATTTATAACTATGTGATAAGATTACATCCAACACTGGATATGTAATACCATAAAATATCTCCATAAGACCAGCGTTGGTAAACAAGCATTACAAAAATAGTGTGGAAATCTCTGTGAGTGATCATACAAAAAAATACGAACAAATAGAGACAAAATCAGAACAACAAACAAAACCGTGAAATGAGTATTTCACACATAACTAAGAAAATAATGCAGCATATGCAGTTCTGCTCATGGATATCTGCTTTACTTGCTATTATGTGCCTCATATGAAACTCTGAGTATCTTTAAAAGATTTGATGTGGCCCACTTTGGCAAATCCAGTGATTATTTCACCCTCAAAAGTGCTTGTTGTATCAACACAGAACCTTTTATACACGATTATGTTTCCTGGTGGACTGATAAAAAGTCCTGTTTGCTCTAACTCATGGAACGTCCATCAAACCAGCCAATCAGATTAGCGCTTACTAAGAAAGTGTTTTCCAGTTTTGAGTGCCATATACATCAGACAGTTCATTCATGGACTGCACTGCAAAAAGTCATTTTCTTACTCAGCATTTTTGTCTTCTACAAATAAAATAAGATAAATTTACTTAAGATATTAAAGGATTAGTTCACCAAAAATGTAAATTCAGTCATTGTTTACTCACCCCTGTGTTGTTATAACACTATATGACTTTCTTTCTTTTTTCGAACACAGAGGGAGAAATTGTGAATAAATGTTATGCTCAGTGATGTCATACAATGGCAGTATATGGTGACAACTTACTAAACATGTCTGAAGAGTTTGTAGTACAAGAATTGATGCATTTCTATGCCCAGACTTATTTAATTTTTTTACGGAGTAGCAGGCAGCTATAGTCACATCATGTCCTAACCTGACGGCATACAACACGAGATAAAAGGTATATTTTCTATGTTAATCAGAGTTTTTGTCCTAACCAGCAGTGACAAGTGATGGTACATTCTATCAGTTGCTTGTTTTCTATTTTTGGCTCCATGTGAGTAACTCCGTCCACGTTACACTTGCACCGGTCCAAAAATGTTTCTTTTTTTTATCCCGATTTGGAATGCCCAATTCCCAATGTGCTTTTCAAGTCCTCGTGGTTGTGTAGTGATTCGCCTCAATCTGGGTGGTGGAGGACAAACCCCAGTTGCCTCTGCATCTGAGGCCGTCAACCTATGCATCTTATCACGTGGCTTGTTGAGCGTGTTGCCATGGAGACATAGTGTGTGTGGAGGCTTCATGCCATCCACCACGGCAATCATGCTCAACTTACCACACGCCCCACCGAGAACGAACCACATTATAGCGACCACGTGGAGGTTACCCCATGTGACTCTACCCTCCCTAGCAACCGGGCCAATTTGGTTGCTTAGGAGACCTGGCTGGAGTCACTCAGCACGCCCTGGGATTCAAACTAGCGAGCTAGTGAGCTCCAGGGGTGGTGGCCAGTGTCTTTACCACTGAGCTACCCAGGCCCCCCCAAAAACTTTTCTTAAAAAAATAAGGCTGGGTATAGAAATGCATCAATTCTTCAATTACAAGCTCTTCAGACATGTTTAGTAAGTTCTGTTCTCTGTTTTGTGTGCAGCTGTGTTGTGTTCAGAAAAAGAAAGTCATATAGGGTTATAACAACACAGGGGTGAATAAACAATGACTGAATTTACATTTTGGAGTGAACTAATCCTTTAAGTCTTGTTTACAGAGAAATGAAACAAAATTTAGTAACGTTTATGCTTTTAACAAGAAAAGAAGATTTGCCAATGTGTATGGAAAAAAAACTTGATTCAAAGGGAAAACAAGTTTATTTTTCTGACTCCATTGTCAAATATTTCTTTTTTGTTTTAAGCATGAACCCCACCAAAAAGGAGGCTCTTACAACATTCATTTCTATTTTCAGGGCCGACTGCACCTCCTGCAGTCAGTTATTATGTGTCTTCAGATAAAAACTCGAGGACTCGACAGCTGTGGCTTCTCTGGAAGGTGATTTTCAAGTTGCAGTAATATAGTTATTATTCTTCTCTAAGTTCCTCCTCTAAATATGAAATCTTGTATGTTTGTGGAAGGCTCTGGATATCACAGACGCTCGAGGGCTCATTCGAGGGTATGAAGTATCCTATGCGCCCATCAGACAGCCCTCTATAAGACGAGTCGTTAACACGTCTGATCTGAAGACAGTTGTCTTAATAATGGCTGAGGTATATGATGTCACTGTAGCCGCGTATAACAGCGCTGGACAGTCACCGTACCGTCAAATCAGAGTTCATGCAGATCTTCCTCAAGGTGACTTATTTGTCTGCTGCTCTGCAGTACACAAATTTTTAAGTGCACCCTTGATAAATCAAATAACTAATAGTATCTGTTTCCATGTTTCAAAGAAAACGCAGTGTTCAGCACTTCACCTGAGCACTTGATTAAATTAAATGCTATCAATTTCAAATTCCTTATCCTCTTAGAAATGTGTTTATGCTAACTGGATGATGCCACAGAGTGCATTAATTCAAGATGTCACTTTATAAAAGCATGCTTGCTGTTTTTTCTCGTATGAATACATTTAGAGTATCAAACCAGTGTTATTTCCAACAGATGTGCTGGCAATGAAGGGTCTCTGGGTTTATTCTGAGGGTCCCTCATTGCGACTTTACTGGGAACATGAATTAACCACAATAAACGTGAGTGAGTTTGCCATCGAATGGTGCTCTACTGAAAACAACAACACCAGCCACTGGAAACGAGTGAGCGGCTCTACATTTACAACCATTCTGACAGGTCAAATATTTATCTGTGAGGATATTCATATTAATGTTTTCCTAAACATGTTGGGGTCATATTCCAGCACAAAATAAAAAATATATACAGTGTCAAGAAAAAGTATGTGAACCCTTTGGCATTGGTTGTTTTTTTGTTTGTTTTTCTGCATTAATTGGTCATAAAATGTGATCTCATCTTCATCAGTCACAAGTATAGACAAACACAATGTGCTTAAACTAACAACACATAAACAATTATAATCTTTCATGTCTTTATTGAACACATCCCATTAAACATTCACAGTGCTGTGGAGAAAAGTAAATGAACCCCTAGGCTAAAGACAACAAAAAATCTAATTAGAGTCAGGGGTTGGCAAAGCTGTCATTCAATTAATGAAATGAGATTGGAGGTGTGGGTTAGAGCTACTTTGACTTATAAAAAGCACTCAAACATTTTGAGTTTGCTATTCACAAGAAGCATCTGCTGATGTGGACCATGCCTCACAAAAAAGAGATTTCAGAAGACCTACGATCAAGAATAGTTGATTTGCACAAAGCTGGAAAGGGTTACAAAGTTATCTTGAAGAGCTTAGATATTCATCTGTCAACAGTTAGACAAATTGTCTATAAATGGAGATGATTTAGTACTATAGGTACTCTCTCTAGAAGTGGCCGTCCAGTCAAGATGACTCAAGAGGACACACCGCAGAATGCTCAGTTAGGTAAAAAAGAACCCTAGAGTGACAGATAAAGACTTGAAGGAATCATTGGAACTGGTTAACATCTCTGTTTATGAGTCTACTATACAGAAAACATTAAACAGGTATGGTGTTCATGGCAGGACATCATGAAGAAAGCCACTGCTTTCCAGCAAAAACATTTCTGTGCGCCTGAAGTTTGCCACAGACCACCCTGACACTCCACAACGCTACTGGGAAAATGTTTTGTGGATTGATGAAACTAAGGTTGAATTATTTGGGATGAACACGCAGCACTACGTAAAAGGGGCACCACATACCAACATGAAAACATCATCCCAATGGTGAAGTACGGCGGAGGGAGCATCATGATTTGGGGCTGCTTTGCTGCTTCAGGGTCTGGACCGCTTGGTCCAAAATTCCTTCTGAACGTTGTGCAGGTCTAATCCGCAGGTACCGGAAACACTTGGTTGAGGTTATTGCTGCCAAAGGAGGATCGACCAAAAGAAACATTTGAACACCATTAAATGTAATGGTTGTTACAAGGTTATGTATTACAGTAACAGAAAACTAATGAGAATTACAAACAAACTCGCAGTAATGAGAATTTGTGGGAAATGTGTTTTAATGTCATGAAAATAATGACACAGTGCAAAAAATCTTAATGGTCCTAAAAATAGGCTTCAGTTTCTTCATGCAAAATATTATTTTTTCCTTTTAATTTCGGGTGAAATGTGACCTGAACATGTTATCATGAGATTCAACCTATTACTTTATGAAAGTTGTTCCAGACATCTTGCACATTATAATGTGGAGTGACAAACTTATCTCACGCTTAAAACATTTTATCAAAGGCATCAGACCAGACGAGATCTACAACATCAGTGTTTACGCCGTTTCTGACACTCTCTGTGGCCGTCCCACATCCATCTCTGCTAATCTACAACACGGCAGTAAGTTCTGATGATGCAAGAATAGCTTTACAGTTTATTAACAAATGTTGAGATATGTTCTGCAGTCTAATAACTCTAATTTTTACTCCAGCTCTGTTGGATCTTGTGCGGTTTCGCCTTGTGAACGTGACTAAATCATCGGTGTCAGTGCAGTGGGTTTGGCAGGAGACAAAGTTGAGCATTAATGTGCTTCAGTACAGACTCGTGTTGAAAGGAAAACATGAAACACATTGTAAGAAGATTCAGTCTTGGGTGAATCTGTTCATTTATACGTCCTGTACTTTGATGTAATTGTCTAATCTCTCATGATGGATTTGTTTTTTCTCAGCTCTCCAGATCTTTCCAAATACACAGCAGCACTCGTTCTACAATCTTCAGGCAAACACCAGATACTCGGTGTTTATACACGGAGAAACCACAACTGGAAATTTCTCAAAGGCCAGTTTAGATGTTAACACGCCACTTCTAGGTAATGTGCTCTGGTCAAAACACAAACACAGCGTTACTATTGTTCATTTCATAAGACATTTACTTTATTAAGCACATATATAATGATGTGTTATCCACTAGAAGATCTAGTAATTAACATGTAAACATGGGTTGGACATGTAAAGGGGTAAATGTAACACTGTATTGATGAATCAGCATCCAGAACCATATCAACCAGGAAATCTTTTACATACAAATTTAAGTTGTCGATTTAGTACATTAATTCAGTCTGATTATGTATATACAGTTGTGCTCAAAGGTTTGCATACCCTGGCAGAAATTGTGAAATTTTGGCATTGATTTTGAAAATATGACTGATCATGCAAAAAAAAAAAAAAAAAAAAAAAAACAGTGCAAATAATCATGTAGGCCAGTAAAAGCCTTGTGATATGGAAATAAATCAAAACAATATTTTGACTTCTAAAGCCAATTTTTAATTGTCTAATCAATGCTTTATGTGTCTGCCAGCTAATGTCTTTGTATTATCTTAATTACTATAACCTATTTATCATATACATAGTATTTATAATTATTTTGATTATTAGATATTTATATTTATTTAAAAATTGTAAGTGATTAAAAAGCCCTAAACAAATAATTAATTCATACTTATTTCTTCACTTTTACAGATTATGATGAGATCATAAAATTGGCTGTTCCAGTGGTCTTCCTGGTTCTTAGCTCTGGAATATTCTTAATTCTAACTAGGACTGTGTAAGCCTTTAAATTAAAGGATTATTCCAGGTTCAATACAAGTTAAGCTCAATCTCAAAATAATGTTGATTACCACAAAATCTGTAAACATTAAAATACTCACTGTTTCAAAAGTATAGACACAAGACATAAACAATATGTGTGTTAACATGATTTTACTGTCATAAAATCACTTACTAACCACATCTGTGGAAAGTTACAGACAACATTACTTTGTAAACCTTATACGTGATTTTATCACACTTAAACTATGTCAAACAGAGATTTTATCAGACTGGAACACAGTAAAAGAGAGTAATCAACATTATGCCACAAATGCTGTTGATTGAGCTTAACTTGTATTGAACCCGGAACGTTCCCTGCTGGTTTGAGATTGTTAGCGGGTTGATGTTGGCTGCATTAATGTCTCTTCTGCCCATTTACACACAGATGCAAGGAATATTTCTTCCCAAACATCGCAAACCCCAGCTACAGTCTGATTGGACGCTGGCTCCTCAACCCTCATTATGAGGTCACTGTCGTTTTTTCCTTTGGTTTGACAATCACTGATTATGCAAAATTTAAAGGAATATTCCAGGTTCAACAGCATTTGTGTCATAATATTGATCACCACAAAAATGTATTTCGACTCGTCCCTCCTTTTCTTTAAAAAAAAAAAAAGAGCATAAATCGGGGGTTAAGGCCCCCGGTCACTTATATAAGCGTCCACAACAATGGACGATAAAGTTCTACTTATTCTAAATGCGCCCTGCAGTTATGTTTACAGCCAAGAAAATGTCTGTAGATGACCTGCTACTGCTCTACGTTTCGCAAAGAAACCAAAAGGAAAACAGACGGATACCACTTCAAAGGAGACAAGACGATGTTTTACAAAATTAGCTCTGGATACCTGAGGTCATTTGATCCTACTTGCATTAGCTTTTCATTATCTCATCTCCGGTAATACTGAAGAAGAATGCAGAAGAAACATTTCCAGTTCTTGAGCTGGAGTTTCCATTTCGTTTGTGTAATAAGTGGCGATCCGGAGCTGTAATGTGGTATTTTGAAGATGAGAGCACATTGCGTCTCAAGCCCTTTAAAGTTGAATGGATTTTGATTGGCTGTCAATGTTTTTATCGTTCATCAGCTGGAAAAACAAATCACTCTGAAAGTGATCCAAACAATATCATTCCTCAGTGTCATTATCATTATAGTTATGTAGTGTGGACTTTGGTATTTTATTACAGTTAGAATGATTTTTTATCGTTATAGTTATCGTTCTTGGTGTGAACAGGCCTTTACAGTGAGACACTTATAATGGAAGTCAATGGGGTCAATAATCTGTAAACATTAAAATACTCACTGTTTCAAAAGTATAGACACAAGACATAAACAATATGTGTGTTAACATGATTTAACTGTGATAAAATCACTTACTAACCGCATCTGTGGAAAGTTATAGACAATTTTACAACTTGGTTGCCATGACAACATAACGCCGTAAACCCTAAAACCCCACAATGACGATAAAATAAATTTACAGCTGAAATAATGCACAAGTTCTAACAGAAGAATTAATGTAAGTGCTTTTATAAAATGATAAGCTTCACATTTCTGACTTTAAACCCTCTAAAAATTGACCCCATTGACTTCCATTGTAAGTGTCTCACTGGAACACAGATTTGTGCTTTTTTAAAGAAAAGGAGGAACGAGTCGAAATACATTTTTGTGGAAATCAACATTATGCCACAAATGCTGTCAATTGAGCTTAAACCCATTACACCCTATGGAGGGGCGCTATATCGTGAAAAAAGTTTACGCTTAAAACTTTAAATTCTTCGTATACATAAGTCAGGCATATGAGGTATCATTTAAAAGATTAGAATCTGAAAGTTTCAGAGATATCCAACACTTCTGCATTTATGTTACTTAAAATAACTAAATAGGGGGCGTTTAAAATTAGCGCCCCCTAGAGGTAATGGGGTAGAAATATTTATATGAAAATAAAAGTCCTTCACATAGCACATAAATGGACAAGTCATATATCAAATAAAAGCTCTCATTCTCATGAATATGACTGTACAGTTTGTTTTGTTGCACTAATACCACAGTTTGAAAGATTTTCAAAAGAATCACAGTGAAATATGATTTCTGTAAGTCATCAAATACAAACGTTTCATTTATGCTCCAATAACTGCTGCTGTAAGTCCCAAATAGCAAAACAATTTATATCTGCTTTTACCTTAGAAAAAATGAGCCATTGTTTACTTGTCTGTGAGCTTACTTGGCTGAACAATCTAATGTTATTTCTTAAATGTCCAGAACAAAATATGCCATCCAGAAGGAAAAGCATGCTAAACAAATCATCAGAAAAATATGTTTTCGGGGGCCTGGGTAGCTCAGCTAGTATTGACACTGACTACCACCCCTGGAGTCGCGAGTTTGAATCCATGGTGTGCTGAGTGACTCCAGCCAGGTCTCCTAAGCAACCAAATTGGCCCGGTTGCTAGGGAGGGTAGAGTCACATGGGGTAACCTCCTCATGGTCGTGATTAGTGGTTCTCGCTCTCAATGGGGCGTGTGGTAAGTTGTGCGTGGATCATGGAGAGTAGCATGAGTCTCCACATGCTGTGAGTCTCCACGGTGTCATGCACAACAAGTCACGTGATAAGATGTGCGGATTGACGGTCTCAGAAGCGGAGGCAACTGAGACTTGTCCTCCGCCACCCGGATTGAGGCGAGTAACCGCGCCACCACAAGGACTTACTAAGTAGTGGGAATTGGGCATTCCAAATTGGGAGAAAATATGCTTTCGACTATTGATCATAAAATATTTTATATAATCGGCAAGGGGAGGATCTCAGCTTTCTAATGACACCTAGATTGAGCTTCTAGTCCACTCAGAGGCCGAAATATTCAATGAAATAATGAGGGTGGTGCTTGAACTGATAATTAGACTGAATGTCTATGGACGAGCACATCTGTGAGGGCTAAACTGCGTTAGAGCGCCACCTACATTTCAGATCTGTATATTGTGATGGAATGTGACAGAGAAAAAAATATCTGCCATCTAGTGGAATAAAATGAGATTTTTCAAAGTGAGGTAGAGTGAACAGAACCAGAATTACATGCTTACAAAGTTATTAATTTTTTATTTTTTTTATATATATTCTGTATATCATAAGATTATAAACGCATACAATATTATTTATGAATAATTGGAGTCTTTTTTTATTATAATTTAGGTGGTTCTCTAAAAAAGGGAAACCAATTAGTCCCTTTAAATAGAGCTTTTAAATTTGAGTGTGAAAAATTGCGGACGGCAGCACAAAAATGCTCCAGAGTTTAAGGGGACCCGGACTGTTCCTTTAAGTACCTGGCAAAAAATGTTTTACCAGCATAATGGACCAAGAGTAGATCGAGCATCCAGCCAAGACTAACATAAGACTTTAAGATAAGAAAATGTGTTTCTCGAGAAATTTCACATCTGTAATTATCTTAACAGGGCAACGGTAACATTTGTGTGCTGCAATTGGATACGTTTTTCGTGGTGGACCAACAGATGGAGAAGATACATGTTGAACATCACATGTCTGTGGCTTCAGACGATGAGGATTTGATTCCATCAAAGATATTCTCAACCTGTAAAGGTACAACTCAAACCTTGTGGAAATCCAATTCCGACTATCTAGAAAGCACCCAGAGGCCCTCTAGTGTGCCGGAGTACATCGATTTACCCATAATACCTGCTAATTTGGATTACGTTCAAAATGGACAGAATCCCGGTTGAGCTCTCATTTCAGTGAAAACCTCAAACTGAAGTCTACCTATATCTACCAACATTTTCAGACTGTGAAAGACTCTACCATTATATATTTTTAATCTCGTCTGTCAATAAAATGTCACCTTGTATTGCAAAATCACAGTATTGTGTAACATTACTTAATCATAGTGTTTCCTGTTTGCAACTGTCTAAATCGTATCAAAACATGTGAGAAGCTACAATCTTTGAAACTCTTTCAAACACCTTATAATGTATACATTATTATTACACATGTAAATAATACACAGAATAAGCACCTGTCTATCTTCAAGTCCTTTGCAGTTATTGCCATATGCTTATAAATATGCCAAGACATTTAATACAAGATAACAAATCATCATTTATTTTGAGGTCATATCATGATTTTAGTTCAACTTCATTTTTTATTATTAGTGTCAATAGATTTCTGAAAGAAGATGTTCAATAAATCAATTTGATTAATATATCTCCATACCATTTTATACAATTCATACAAAAGAACCATTTGAAACACAACACTGTTATTACATCATCAATTATCAATGCAATACCAATAATTCTGTCATTAAAAGGATAGTTCACCCAGAAATCAAGCTTCTGTCATTATTTACTCATTTAACATCTCTTTCTGTAATTGATGACAGAAATTATGAAAGATTTTTAATTTTTTTGGGTGAACTATCTCTTTAACCCTTTAAGCTCGAATGGGCCCGCGAGAAAAAAATGTCAAAATATTAATAACTACAGTCTTGACCAACACAAAACAGGTATCGCTTGAAAGTTTGGAAGCTCTACTTTCCAATGCATGTAGACATTATGACCAAAACTGAACAAGTGCTTTGAAATTTACAGACAAATCAGAAGTGTTATGTTTTGATCATTTTTGATAATCAGTAAAAACATCAAACTGATCAAACAGACTCAATGATGACTCAAATGACACAGAATGAAACTCATTCTGTGAAATCTCATTATTAAAATCATGTCTGCATGCTATGTAAACCTTTAGTCATTGTTGTGTTTGCATGTGTAATTAGTTCTTATGTACAATTATTATGTTTTATTTGTTTGGAGATGCTTTTGGGCACTAGGATAAATTATATTTGTAATGTTATAAGTTTTGATTGCTTTGTCATATCAACACAAACAT
>NC_059367.1:920000-930000 GCF_019703515.2 Myxocyprinus asiaticus | reverse complement strand
ATAGAAGTATACAAAGTATACAATTGAAAAAATAGAGAAAATGCAATTTTAATATTAGTTCATGCATGCAAGAAAATAAGAACAGTCTACATAAAGATTGTGAGCAGCTGTTAACACGTTTGTGTCATGTCTTCATTTATAACCCCTGTAGATAATTAGAAATGTCCTGCTGGGCTTTAATAAAGTATTGTCTTATTTTTGTCTCGGGAGCAAGAGTTTCAGTTTCTGAGAGCTTCTTATTTCAGTAACACTAAACCACAGCTTCAGTGTTCTGGTGTAACTAGTCAATAGCGGGTCAGGTTAACTAATGTGTGGTGTAACTGGACAGTGTGTGTGTGAGTGTGTGTGTGTGTGTGTGTGTGAGAGAGAGAGAGAGAGAGAGAGAGTGTTTGTGTGTGTTTGTGTATACGTGTGTGTGTCAAGAGTAACAGTAGCAAATAAAGCTGTCGAGACATCAGGAATGAGCTCTAGTCACACACTCTGGTTAAATTAACCAGCCTTCCAAAAATGATTAGAAAAGCTGCTTTAATAAGAGTTTTACAAGAGATCTTTATACAGCCGGAGGGATTGACAGAAGATCTCAGTCTTCAACAGGCTGAACTATTTTCTAAGGTAACATGAGATGTTTGTGTCACTTCTTGGCTTTTCTGTTGCACTGGATCCTGTTTGTATTTACCTCATCAGAAACTGCTTGTAAATTCACTGTAAACTTAAAAGGTTCACCTGGTTTTTACTTAAACTGATGTTGGACAAGATGTGTTCATGCATTATTATTTTTAAGCAATGCTCATTGTTTGTCACTTTATACTGATCCCAAACTGAGCCGTTGTGTGCTAATTTTGTATATTGTTCTTTTGCATTGTTATACTGTAGTCAGGGTTGTTGAGTAACAGAATACATGTAACAGGATTACATATTTAAAATTCAAAATATTAGTAACTGTATTCCACTACAGCTACAGCTGAAATCGTTGGTAATCAGAATACAGTTACATTCAAAAAGTATTTTGATTACTGAAGAGATTGCTTTGCATTTTATTGTCATTTGTTTCATTCAATATTCTATTCAGTTGGAAAACATCCATATCAATGATGCAATCTGAGGAACGTTTGAACAGCGGTGAAACACTATTTTATGATGCATTACATGCATACGAGCAAAAAGAGGGCGCTTACACACTGTTATGAATGAAAAGATGGATATGATGTTAACCGATCAGAAGATGATGTCGTTGTGTATACTGCAGAAATAGTTAACTTTATGTAAATTCAGGGTCTGGGGATCTCAGCGAGTATTGACGCTGACTATCACACCTGGAGTCGTGAGGTCGAATCCAGGGCGTGCTGAGTGACTCCAGCCAGGTCTCCTAAGCAACCAAATTGGCCCGGTTACTAGGGAGGGTAGAGTCACATGGGGTAACCTCCTCATGGTCGCTATGATGTGGTTCTCGTTCTCAGTGGGGTGCGTGGTGAGTTGTGCGTGGATGCCGCGGAGAATAGCGTGAAGCTTCCACACACGCTATGTCTCCGCGGTAACGTGCTCAACAAGCCACATGATAAGATGCGCGGGTTGGTGGTCTCAGAAGCGGAGGACAAGTGAGACTTGTCCTCCACCACCTGGACTGAGGCGAGTCACTACGCCACCACGAGGACTTAGAGCACATTGGGAATTGGGTGTTCCAAATTAGGGAGGACATTTTTTTTTTAATTGTCATGCTAAGCTAATATACTATTTCTAGCTCTTTTGCATGCACCTGTTATCAGGCATGATTATATTTGTCTATCAAGAAATTCCACATTAGATTATAAATTTTTACGTTACTGACCTTGAGTAATCTAATGGAATACGTTACAAACTACAACATGTATTTTGTAATCTGTAGGGGAATACATTTTAAATGTAACGTATATGACACACAGTTTTTGCATCTGTTTCACAGTCAATGTGCTGAAAATGTGGACGAGGAGGAAGGAATCAAAATGACGCGGCCTGATGCTTTAATCTCACTGGACGCTGAGACTGATATATCCGCCAGAAAAAAACCAACTCTCGTCAGGTACACTGAAAAAAAAAAAGGTTGGTTAGGGTTAGGGGGTTGTTGGTGTAGAAAGCAAAGGCACGTGGATACAAAAACAGAGGGGAGTGGATACAGTGACACCCAGGACGGAGAGGTGCGGCGACCTTGGTGTGCGCACATGTGAAGTCTCCTGTGTGTTGCGGTTGTCCAGAGACAGTTCCACTTCTAAAATACTAAACTGTGGCCAAAACAAAACGGCAATTGCAAGTGGGGTGGCAAGGCTTCGGCCCATGGTGGTCATGACCACCCCTGGCCATCCCCTAGCTCCGCCACTGACCCAGAATCGGTTCTAAATCACAAAATACCAACATTAAACACAATTTAGCAAAATGAAACAACCTGCGTTTTCCAGTTTTTTCAGTGTAGAGCCTAAGTTAACATTTCACTCCACATTTGTCTGTTTTTGACATGTTTTAGATCCAAAACATTAGACCCTTCACTCCTTCTGCAAGTCCAGAGGGACTCTGAATCAAAGTGTGAACGCAGGAAACCGCAGACGGGACAGGTGCGTCTCTTCTCAAATGAGCAGATGATCAATAAGAGATGCTGAACGAACAAAACCTTGAACCTTTTATCAACAGCATGTGTCTGGAAGATTCATACAGTCTGTCAAATGGTTCACAACACAGTTCAGCTTCACAACAAACAGGAGATTTTATTTATAAGAATTATTGTTGGCTGGTTGGGTTGATTATTTTGTATTATATTTCAGTTTCTGCGAACAAATTCCCAGTACCACAAAGTTTTTAAAGACATAAGTGAAGATGAACAACTGAGACAGAGTACGTACCTTTTGTTAATTATATTTTAAAAGCTGCATTTTAATAAAACATTGTATCAACTTTGATTTGTGTCTCACTGTATATTAAGTGCTTGAAATTAAAGCTTAAATACTGTAGCTAAATGTATTTTCTGCTGTCTATATTCACAGGTTACACATGTGCCTTACAGAAAGATATTCTGTATCAAGGGAGACTCTTTGTGTCTGATAACTGGATTTGTTTCCATTCCAAAGTTTTTGGAAAAGACACCAAGGTAAAAACTGTTCTTGAAAACTAAATCTGAATACTGTTATATATTCTGATTATATTATATAGACTGATATTATATATGGGTAATTCTCACATTATATATCTGGGTCATATTTCACACACACACACACACACAAAAATAAAAAAATAATTTAAAAGAAAACCATATATATATATATATATATATTTTTTTATTTATTTATTTTTTTTTGCTTAAAGACAATTAAGCCTATTTTAGGACAATTAACCCTATAATGCTGTATTTCAAATATGATATAAAATGTTTGACGGCTCCTGTTTCACTCTCTGTTCAAGCTGATGAGCCAAACAAACTATGGTGTGTAAGTTTCACATGTTTATGGCACCATCTAGTGGTTATTTGTGAAAACAGTGGTTTCAATGTTTATATCGATCTATTTAAAATGGCTTGTGTGAAAAATGACTTATGTTGGGATAAATGAAAGCTTATTTTAATAAAGTAAAAGTGGCAGTAATGATTATATTGTTACTGATATTTTAAAATGAGTATTTGCTGAATATAAGCAACTTGTGCTTGGTTTAAATTTTGTATATTATTTTATTGAAAACGCATGTTGAAATCCATGTATCAAATATGATACAACAGTCTTTTGAGGAATATCTCTCAATCTCCATTACATTACATTCATGCACACCACAAAACAAATCACAGAGCTTTGAAAATTCTGACATATACATTTTATAAGATATATTTAAAGTGTGAACTAATATTTCTGTGTATTTTCATATATGCAGCCTGCTCTGTCATTATAAAGATAATATATATTTAAGATAAAATAATATTTTATTCATTTCAATCCATATTTATAGAGCAAGGAGAGGAAGTTGTCATGGTCAAACTCTCAAACATTTAGTATCTCTGAAAAGTCCAGAGAGTCGTCTGATAATACCCCAAGATTTACCACTGTAGAAAAACATACATAACAAATGTCCTACACACAAATGAACCGCTGCCTCAGGAGGAGAATGACCTTTAAAGCCTAATGGATCAAATATGATATATATATATAAAAAAGTGCATTATTATTTTTATTTTTTTACGATTTATTTATATAGGTTGTCTAATGGTACTAAAAACAGACAATTCTTTCATATGTCAGGCTTTACATGGTTAAGAATTAGATTAATTTGCACTAACATTTTTATGGACATAAAATAAGCTTTCATCAAAATATAATTTTTTATTTTTATTTTTTATTTTTTAGGTATGGAATATGGCCTGGACATGTTCTTGGCAGTTTTAATGAGGTTCACCCATAATATATTTATATTCTTCCCCCACCAGATTGTGATTCCAGTTTCCTCTGTGACAGTCATCAAGAAAACAAAAACTGCCATCTTGGTGCCAAATGCGCTGGTTATTTCGACAGCACACGAGCGGGTGAAGCACATTTCACTGTCATGTAAATAAACATGTGAATGTGACAGTGAAAAATGTTTTTCTAATCACTGTTTGTGATTTACAGCATGTGTTTGTCTCATTTCTGTCTCGAGACACCACATACAAGGTTTTGATGTCAGTTTGCCCTCACTTGGTCGTAAGTCGTTATATTACACACATTTAATTCAGTTAGTTTTGAATGTGATAGTTTGTGAAACAGTAAATGATTACAGGAGGAATGTCCTGGGATCAGTCAGATTCCATCACAGAGCAGCTTGAGAGGAAATCAGACGTCTCTTCCCACAGTAAGAACCGAGTGTTTCATAATAACTGTCTGTGTTATTGATCATTTTCTGTTCTGATGGCGTGATGTGTTTGCGCAGGATCTCTCAGTGGATTTGTCTGATTTAGATGCTCCAGTCAGACAGACGGATCAACACATGGATGACAGCAGCAGCTCCGACTGTCCAGAGTCTCCAGATTTTGAGAAAACCCCCAGTGTGTGTTTGAGGCTTTAAACATCATGTGTTCATTAGAGGAGGAATGAATGAGTGAATCACATGAAACCTGTCTAGAACATGTCCGGATCATATTTCACCACAAAATGAAACATAATTATTTTTAGGACCATTAAGATCCTTTGCATTGTGACATTATTTTCATGACAATTAAGCACATTTTGTATGTATTGCAAATAAATGTCATTCTAATTATTGTAATGATATATAAATGAAATTGTAAAGTATTTATACAGCATGCTAGTGTTTGATGGATTGGACTAAAATAAGGAAAATAGCTGTATTACATTAATGAGACCTGGACATGTTTTCATGTGATTCACCCATATGGTGTGCCATGTGCAGGACATAGATATCTATAATTCATTTTTCCCTAGTTAAAATGCTAATTCTTGAGATCAGCAGTGGAATTACTACTAGTGAAAATGCAATTTTTTTTTTTTAACATCAATAATGAGGCTGGCACTAAAAAATTGCATTCTTTATCAAAACTGATGTCATCAATACTCGCAGAAATGCACATTAAAAAATCGACATTTATACTAGTAACAATGCAATTATTGATATAATAAAATATATAATTTTTGCTATTAAGAAGTGCATTGGTTATATGTGAAATGGGAATTTCCACTAGTAAGAAATTATAGATATCTGAAATTGCGTTCTAATCACTGATATCATAAATGAGCATTTTCACTGGTAAAAATGTACAGTGGCAAGAAAAAGTATGTGAACCCTTTGGAATTAGCTGGTTTTCTGCATGAATTGCTCATAAAATGTGATCTCATCTTCATCAGTCACAAGTATAGACAAACACAATGTGTTTAAACTAACAACACACAAACAATTATAATCTTTCATGTCTTTATTGAACACATCCCTTTAAACATTCACAGTGCTGTGGAAAAAGTAAGTGAACCTTTGGATTTAATTTTGGCAGCAATAACCTCAGTCAAGTGTTTCCGTTAGCTGCGGATTAGACCTGCACAATGTTCAGAAGGAATTCTGGATCATTCTTCCTTACAGAACTGCTTCAGCTCAATCATATTCTTAGGATGTCTGGTGTCTGTCTTGAGGTCATTCCACAGCATCTCTATTGGGTTAAGGTCTGGACTCTGACTGAACCCTCCAAAAGGTGGATTTTCTTTTTTTGAAGACATTCTGTAGTGGATTTACTTCGATGTTTAGGGTCATTGTCCTGCTGCATCACTCAACTTCTACTGAGCTTCAGCTGGTACACAGTCACCCTGATATTATCTTGTAGGATATCTTGATAAACTTGGGAATTCATTTTTCCCTTTGATGATGGCAAGCGGTCCAGTCCCCGAAGCAGCAAAGCAAAAAATCATGATGCTCCCTCCACCGTACTTCACCGCTGGGATGATGTTTTCATGTTGGTATGTGGTGCCCTTTTTACACCATACGTAGTGCTGCGTGTTCTTCCCAAACAATTCAACCTTAGTTTCATCAGTCCACAAAACATTTTCTCAGTAGCATTGTGGAGTGTCATTGTGGTCTTTGACAAACTTCAGGTGTGCAGCAATGTTTTTGTTGGAAAGCAGCGGCTTCCTTCATGATGTCCTGCCATGGACACCATACCTGTTTAATGTTTTCTGTATAGTAGACTCATGAACAGAGATGTTAACCAGTTCCAATGATTCCTTCAAGTCTTTATCTGTCACTCTAGGGTTCTTTTTTACCTAATTGAGCATTCTGCGGTGTTCCCTTTGAGTCATCTTGACTGGACGGCCACTTCTAGTGAGAGTACCTATAGTACTAAATCATCTCCATTTATAGACAGTTTGTCTAACTGTGGACAGATGAATATCTAAGCTCTTCGAGATAGCTTTGTAACCCTTTCCAGCTTTATGCAAAGCATCAGTTCTTGATCGTAGGTCTTCTGAAATCTCTTTTTTGTGAGGTATGGTCCACGTCAGCAGATGCGTCTTGTGAATAGCAAACTCAAAATATTTGAGTGCTTTTTATAAGTCAAAGTAGCTCTAAACCACACTTCCAATCTCATTTCATTAATTTGATTCCATGTTTGCCAACTCTTGACTTGAAATAGCTTTTATAGACGAATTTAGCCTAGGGGTTCATTTACTTTTTCCACAGCATTGTGAATGTTTAATGTGATGTGTTCAATAAAGACATGAAAGATTATAATTGTTTGTGTGTTGTTAGTTTAAGCACATTGTGTTTGTCTATACTTGTGACTTTGATAAAGATGAGATCACATTTTATACAGAAAACCAGCAAACCCAATTCCAGAGGGTTCACATACTTTTGTTGCCACTGTAAATATCTATATATCTATAACATATCTACAATCATATTCTGCACATGATTAAAGTCAACTCGGATTGCCATAGGTGAAGATAATTGTAGTTTTGATGTCACATTACTGTTGTTATTAGATCTTTATTGAACAGTAGAACACTTTCCGATATTATTTGGATTTCTGCCTCAACATCAGTGTCATTTTTTCACAGAATTCCCCAAACGTTCGCAAACTTTCACTGACAAATCTAAACAAGACAATGAACTGGATTCTCACCCACAACAACAAACTGATACTACAACAAACCTGCAATACAATGGTAAAACACTTTATACCCATAAACACACACATGCAGTATATTATCAGTACACTGTAGAGCTTTAAGTAAAACATTGATTTATTGAGAAGTGTTTCTTCAGGGTCATCAGAGGTCAAGTTCATGAAAACATTGAGACCGGTTTCACTCTCCTTAAACACACTTGTGGTGGTCTATCTGTCTCTGTGAGTCTTATACACATATATCTGAATTCACACTCTCAAACAAACATTCAGTGCGGTTATTTTCATAATCAGACTCATTTTGTTGTTTCAGTGTCTGTATTCTGATGTTGTCGTCTTGTTACATGGCGTTTAAAATCGTATCTCTGGAGGAACGCCTGACATCCCTTGTCTCCATGGAGATTCCTCACAAAGGGTAAAGACCAAAAATAAGAAATGACTTTAATATTATTATCATTTTTTAATGTACTATTAATTTGATTGTTATTTTATTTATTTTATTTTTATTCCCTTTCCTCCCATTTGGAATGCCCAATTCCCACTACTTAGTAGATCCTCGTGGTGGCGCAGTTACTCACCTCAATCCGGGTGGTGGAGGACAAGTCTCAGATGCCTCCGCTTCTGAGACCGTCAATCCACGCATCTTATCACGTGACTCGTTGTGCATGACACCGCGGAGATTCACAGCATGTGGAGGCTCATGCTACTCTCCGCGATCCACACACAACTTTCCACATGCCCCATTGAGAGCGAGAACCACTAATCGTGACCACGAGGAGGTTACCCCATGTGACTCTACCCTCCCTAGCAACCGGGCCAATTTGGTTGCTTAGGAGACCTGGCTGGAGTCACTCAGCACACCCTGGATTCGAACTCGTGACTCCAGGGGTGATAGTCAGCGTCAATACTCGCTGAGCTACCCAGGCCCCCAATTTGATTATATTATTAATGTCTGCATCTCTTGCATAACCTCAAGGCAAAACATAACCTCATGAAATGCACCAGAGAATGGACCGATTCCATGAGATTACAGAGATAGTTTAGTTTTCGTTTACACATTATTATCCATTCAGTTTTCCATAGAATGGAAATTTGCCTTTGACCCTGGCATAAAAAAAGATGACAAATAAACATATACAATACCTACACATTTAATATAAACATTAAATATAAACAGACACAAAAATTAAGCTAACACGACTTTTAAAAGACCAAAAATCAAACAAACAAACAAAAAATACAACATCATGAATAAAAGGGAAACTCAAAGGAATGTTCGGGGTTCAATACAAGTTAAGCTCACTCGTCCCTAATTTTTCTTTAAAAAAGCAAACATCTGGGTTATAGTGAGACACTTACAACATAAGTGAATGGGGCAATTTTTAATGCAGCAGGATGTATTGTATGTATGCAGATACAGAGGTTTGAATGAGGATGTTTTTCTGTGTAATGTGTACATGTGTTTATTACTGCAGAGATGAATATGAAGGCTTGTTCACTGGAGATCCAGCGGAGATCTGCTCTGTGCTTTCTGCGAGTCTTGTGAAGTTGGAAAAGGTTTGTGAGTGACACGTGTGTGTATGTTTGTGATCTGTACAGCACTGATCAACTCAAACACACCTGAAAGACTCTGAATTTGCAGGATGTGAATGATTGGTTTTCTTAATTAAACATCAGTTGGAAGTTATCTATTTGCACCAGGATGAAAGAGAAACTCGCTGCAGCATTGAAACAATATTTGGCTTCATTTGAAAGGTTTACTTGGATTTAAGCTCTCAGGAAACCAGCAAAATTACCAAAGTATTTATATAGAAAAAAATAACACATAAACAGTTAAACAATTAACCTTTCAGTGCTGTTCATTACGGGTTGACAATCTGGCCATTTGTGGTCAGATTTGACCGGATACAGTAATCATGTATTTTATTTAATTTTTATTTAATTTTTTCAAATAAATGGAATAACACAAACTTCCCTCGAGAAAAAACACTAAACTTATGCACTAAAGTTATTGACCTTTATTTACCTCTAAATTACTAAATTACTACATTTACATAAAATAAGCACATTTTATCTTATTTTCTCTTCAATGAAAAGCTTCACTTCATTAACATGACATATTGCCAAAATATAAAAACATTTCATGCATTGGGGGTATCTGCTGGAATAAAAAGAACAACTACAGGAAATGACCATAATAACTAGTATATGGCTTCAGTGCTCCACACATTGGCTGATCTTTATAACCCAGTGTTGTAACAAACTTTACTCTAGATATTATCACTAGAAATGCATATATATATATATATATGCATTTCTAGTGATAATATTTAGAATAAATATATATATCAGTATCAACTTATCTAGATAAGTTATGCATTAAGACATATTTAG
>NC_059367.1:905000-915000 GCF_019703515.2 Myxocyprinus asiaticus | reverse complement strand
GCAATCAGACGAGGTTTTTAAGGCGAATTTTAGATGGAGGTTTTAAAAAGTAAAACGTACCTTCTTAACCTAAAACTTTACCCTAAACTTATCCAATCGTGTCCGAAAAGAGAACTGAGAGTTTAACAAAACAGACATCCTTAACCAACACCTAAACCTTAACTGATAATATTTAAAATGCAGAAGCGAAATTTTCTGAAGCAACCACGTCATTTTGTGTCACTTCTATGTCTCTGTCGTGTCACGTGTCAGCTTGAGTTCTTGTCTGATTTTGAACCAAAGTCCAATGCTTTATGAGGTGCGCTACCGTGCCAGCGAATCATTTTGGAATAAATGTCTATGTAGGTGGATCTGTAATACAAGCGTTACAATTTATAATTTTTCAAAAGATGCGTTAAATTGTGTCAATATCATAACATAGCACTGTGTGAGTAACAGAGAGAAAAATAAGTGTTTATAAAGTCATAATCAGCCACTGAAGTCGTGATTTGAGTGAAAGTGAATAAAACACACAGTTGTTGTAGCGCCCCTAGTGTTCATTTCACCTGGAAACTGCAGAGAAATTTACCTGGAGACATGGATAACACATTTTTCAAAAATATATATAGTCACGTTTTCACTATGAGACCAGGTTGTCATCATGGCAATGAAGTTATAAAATTGTCTAACTTTCCACAGATGCGGTTAGTAAGTGATTTTATTACAGTAAAATCATGTTAACACACATAATGTTTATATCTTGTGTCTATACTTTTAAACAGTGAGTATTTTAATGTTTACAGATTGACCCCATTGACTTCCATTGTAAGTGTCTCACTGGAACACACATTTGTGCTTTTTTAAAGAAAAGGAGGAACGAGTCCAAATTAATTTTTGTGGTAATCAACATTATGACACAAATGCTGTCGACTGAGCTAAACTTGTACTGAACCCGGAATATTCCTTTAAGAACTACTGTAGATGTCACACACAAAAGCACTGCTAGAGAAAACACACATTTGTGTAATTGGACTTTTGACTCATAAACTTCTCAAGTTACTGTGATACAGTCAATGTGATGTGTCTCCCCTGATTGATTTCCCATAGGGAACTCATTATGTTGTTCTTTTGTCAAGCAGTTTACCATTATTTACATTGGCATGCAGCACAAGTGTGGTTTTAATGTAGTTGTTTCAAGCATTCCTTCATCCCACAGTTTATTCATCTGTATGTTTCTTCACTTATGGATGTGAGTTGAATGAAGTTGTGTGACATCAGAGGACACACACACACACCCACACACACACACACACACACACACACACAATTGTCCCTTTAGACAATAGTCTCTCTCACACACACACACACACACACTCTCTCTCTGCCGCATCATGAGCGCTCCGCTGCAGTTCTGGGTCGCGTCACAATGCTACTGTGTGTTTGTTTGTTTGTCTGTATGCTTCTGTCAATGAACCAGTGAACACACACTGACGTTTGAGTCTGATAACTGGTTGCACATGATCATGTGATCTGATTTCAGTGTGATCCTTTGCAACACTCTGAAAGACTGCACAAACTGATGTTGCTTTATTTCGAGTCAATGAAATGAAGTTACAGTAACACGAATCTGTGAGTTTTCATTAGTAAAAATGTTCCTTACTCTCCTCTTTATAATTAATTTAATAATTAATAATAATTAATTAATAATAATTAATAATAATAATAATAATAATAATTTTCTTTATTTATCACACATTATACATTTGCACATATACAGTGAAATTCTTCTTTTTCACATATCCCAGCTAGGCTGGGGTCAGAGTGCAGGGTCAGCCATGATACGGCGCCCCTGGAGCAGATAGGGTCAAGGGCCTTGCTCAAGGGCCCAACAGTGGCATCTTGGCGGTGCTGGGGTTTGAACCCCCGACCTTCTGATCAGTAACCCAGAGCCTTAACCGCTGAGCTACCACTGCCCAGTTTTTGCATATCCCAGCCAAGCTGGGGTCAGAGCGCAGGGTCAGCCATGGTACGGCGCCCCTGGAGCAGATGGGGTCAAGGGCCTTGCTCAAGGGCCCAACGGTGGCACCGTGGCGGTGTTGGGGCTTGAACCCCTGACCATCTAGTCATTAACCCAGAGCCTTAACCACCAAGCCACCACTGCCCCTAAGGAGGATTTAAATGTATGCATTTCTCTGTAGGCTTAAAGTATTAGTTCAACCAAAAATGAAAATTCAGTCATTGTTTACTCACCCATGTGTTGTTATAACACTATATGACTTTCTTTCTTTTTCTGAACACAAAGGGGGAAATTGTGAATAAATGTTGTGCTCAGTGATGTCATACAATGGCAGTTTATGGTGACCACCTCTTCAAGCTTCATAAGAACACAAAAGTATAATTCAGAAGTCTAATAAATTATTCCATGAGACTCATGATTGTTATGAAAGTATACGATAAGATTTGGTGAGAAACAAACTGAAATCTAATGTGTTATTTAGTGAAAATGTTCACTGACCGTTTATCTCCTGTGTGCGTTCATGATAGGACACGAGAGCAACATTCACATGATATTGGGGCGTTCAAGCGAAAACCTGTTTTGTTTATCTAAAAACAGGTCCTCCACAGTGATAGTGACAACAGAACACAACACAACTGCACACAAAACAGAGAACAGAACTTACTAAACATGTCTGAAGAGTTTGTAGTCCAAGAATTGATGCATTTCTATGCCCAGCCTACATGATGCTGAGTTGTTTTTGTAGTTGCAAAGGTGTTAAATTATCAGTTGTACTGATTAGGCTATTTCTTTACATGATCATGTTTAGGAGCCGTTTGAGGATGGTTTCCCAAATGACGAGGAGCTCACGGCCGCGGAGATGATCACATCCAAAGAATTGTCTGATTCCAAGGGTGGTACGGTGAAGTTCGGCTGGATTAAAGGAGTTCTAGTGCGTGATCGCTAAACAATCAAATAAATGGTTTTAATAATCAGACAGTGGATTGTTTTCCTGTGGTAATGCTAGCAAACATTTATACTGTTTTGTGTTCAGATCCGATGTATGTTGAACATCTGGGGCGTGATGCTGTTTATCAGGATGTCTTGGATTGTGGGTCAAGCTGGCATCGGTACACTGACTCATCTGAAACTGCTGCTCATATATTGTTGTGTAGTTGCATCATGTGTTGAATGAGTGTTTGCGTTGTTGTCCTGCAGTTCTGTCATGTGCGGTTGTTCTCATGGCTATTGTGGTGACGTCCATCACTGGATTGTCAACGTCAGCTATAGCAACTAACGGCTTTGTGCGTGGAGGTGAGACAATACATTACACAGACTATTCACATTAACCTCTTGAGACCCCCGCGTGACTGATGTGTGCATTTTCTGTTTCCCTTTTTGATTTGTAACTAGTAGCACATAATAAACATGCACAAACATTTTATTTTTAATTCTAGAGCAAACAGTTTTCCTAAAAATGTATGTCCTCATATGTGGACAGCGGGACTAAGTTGTGAAATTTTAAATAATATCAAGCTACAGAAAATCTGGTTTTTTTCATCAAATAGTTTATGATGTGTCCAGGAGTGTTGATTATTCATGTTTTATAGACATTACAGACATTACATCAGAAATTAGCATAATTAATTCTGATTCAAAGTAACGTCCAGCATCATCCAATCACTGTCAACCATGTTAAAATAAAATGATACATTATAAATTCTGAATCTATGTACTGATTATCATTGTCTCATGTCTGTCAAACATGTTGAGTGATCCAAACATCATCTGCAGCCTGAAACTGAACTTTTGATCAGATTTTAGGAGTGAATGCACTTAACTGCATAGAGAGCTATAGGATGCTCCCTTGCTCCCTATTTAGTGAATGACTTAACCTCCAGTGTGCTGTCTGTATGCACTGGTCTCAGAACAGTTTCAAATGCACCTTATTTTCATCCTAACTCCATATAAAGCCTCTGAAAGACACATTTATCAGCTTTTGATGAACTCATTAATTCTCGATGTGATAATATACAGTAAATATAGGAATGTATTTATTAATGTTAATGAATAGAATCATATTGTACAGTGATAACAAAATGAAATATAACAACACGTATATTAAAATGAAGCAAAATGACCCACAGATGTGCTAAAGTTGAGAGTTATTCAAAATAAAATGTTTTTTAAACTTGTGTGTGAATAATGTCCCAAAATCCACGTATGTGGACATCATGTTTATCAGGACGCTGATGAGCGAAAAATGAACAGATTTTTTAAAGCAGCATATCAAATGAAACTAGAGACTCTACTCTTTACAATCAAACATGTTTCAATGAAAAATCTTAAAGAGATTTCTTACTAGAGGCACTTTTGTTGGTGCTGCGTGTGTAGAAGTGCTTCAAGGAAATCGAGGTCATGGTGTTGTGTCACGTGACTCGGTGCGGCAGAAGTTTAACCCTTAAATGACAGTCTAGAGTCTTGTGAACAGTATTCAGTCGGTTTTTATTCATTTAAATTATGTGTTGCGTATAGTGAAGCCAAAATACAACGTCCACGCAAGTGGACGCGGGGGTCACACGAGGTTAATAATTAGAAATATTCTGAAATAGTTAATAAGTTTTGTGCTTGTAAATAAATGTTTGTAGGTGGAGCGTATTACCTGATCTCCAGGAGTTTAGGTCCAGAGTTTGGGGGGTCGATTGGTCTGATTTTTGCCTTTGCTAATGCTGTTGCTGTCGCCATGTATGTCGTGGGTTTTGCAGAAACTGTCGTAGAACTTCTCGATGTGAGTACAAACAACCAGTGATCCATACTGATTCATCCATATAATGTTTTATTATTTCTACACACTGCTGTTGTTATGTTTGTCAGAGTATAGATGCTCTTATGACAGATGAGATTAATGACGTCAGGATCATCGGCACGCTCACCGTCATTCTACTGTTGGGCATCTCTGTCGCTGGTATGGAGTGGGAGGCAAAGGTCAATATATTCTTCACTCTTGACAAGTTTATATATTCATAATGCTGCTGGTTATTTGTTCAGATGTGTTTGTGCTTACAGATATGTTCATGGTTTTTCACAGGCACAGATTGTGTTATTGGTCATTCTTGTGGCGGCTATTTTCAACTACTTTATTGGCTCGTTCATCCCGGTAGAGTCAAAGGAACCCAAAGGCTTCTTTGGCTACAACGGTGACTCGTTTCTCTTCTGTTTTATTACAGCAGTCATTGATGATCCTTTAGGAACAGTCCTTAATTTGATAAATATGACAGACATTGCTTTGCATCAGTGATGTAGCTACAGATGTGCCAGGGTGTGCAAATTCCACCCAAAACATAATCTTCCACACCCAAATGTAATGAAGTTTTTTTATACGCTTAATAATATTAGGGGGGGGGTAAACATTTATTGATGCAATAAATAAAAATGCATACATTGATTACTAAATGTAATAATCGATTATAAAGGCTAGGCTATGATAATACCCAGTGTGTTACAGAGGCCGCTTCTGATTACACGCGCACAATCGCAAAAGACTGAGCGAGACTGAGGAGACGTGCACTTTAAATGAAAAAAATATATATGTTACAGAATTCAACTTTCTGCATCATTATTTATAATTGTGTGCATTCCTTTGAGCAAAATAAGTACAAATAATAATAAAAAATGTCTTCCGCAATTATGATATATTATTCAGGAACTACAGGAAGCATGCCTTGACTCGTGATGGTTTGTTAATAACATGTTATGGTCCCACACCATTAAGTTGCTAATTCTGTTTCATACACATTTATTTCTTATCAAAAATGAGTTTTTTAGTCAGTAAATGTAAAAACTGTTTGTTTGTTTTCTATATTCCATATAGTGCAAATTGTCCCTCCATTTACAGTTGTGTCTTAACTATATCTTTGAAAACATTTATGAATTATTCCAAAGTATTTTAATTTTGACAGAATTTCAGATTTTTTGACTAAATATTAAGCCTAATATACATTATCAGGCCTACCTGCTCGTAGCGGCTTCATTTAAACAAACCAGAAATTGTGGAGGAGCTAAGCAGGGTGATAACGTTTGTGACTCGTCAATAAAAACAATCCAAAAATACTTCCATCTTGAGTTTTATTTTGAGATTCCAAAATCTTCCAAAGTTGTTTTGACCACCAAGTTGTATTGAGCAGTTATGAGTAATAGTAAAAGTAATTCTCACATTAGATGCTCATATAAATTAAATGCTATGTTATATCTAGATAATATTTCACAGAAATGTTGATAAAAAAGATGTCTTCACATGTATCACACTGTTTTTGCTGTAGTTAATATATATTTTGAAATGTCAAAGAATTTCTACATTTTATTATTTAAAAAAAAAAAAAAATGCCGTATTAATTAATAACTTTTATATTTGTCAGTTAACATGCCAAAAGTATCAGTCTTTTTACATGCATGAACAGTTATAAACGTATTAATGGCTTACAATATAGTTTTAGATGAAAACCATCGGGTTATGAATGATTTATAAGCTTAAATTCCACCGAGTCAAAATTGACCCGCAAATAAAGGTGTATGCCGATTCTGAACGCAATAGGAGGGTTAAAGAGACATGACACAAGTAACATTTAAATGGCTTCTACGCTGCTATATTGATAAATGTGTCATTAAGTTGTTCAGTCAAGTCATTATAACATAACTCAGGCTAAAAAAGAATTGTTAAGTGTTGTTAAATGTAGGGTATGTCACTTTATTGTGCTTCAGTTCTTGCACACCCTGTTTTCCCTCGACACACTACACCACTGGTTTGATAATTATATTTCGAGAGTAGTTTACTCAAAAGCGTTTTGAATAATAACACTTGTTTAAGGAAGGGACGTTCATAATATTTGCGTTTCTCTGTCTCTGCCTTAAAGCTGCTATAATGCTGGAGAACATGGGCCCAGACTTCAGAGATGAAGAAACATTCTTCTCTGTTTTTGCCATCTTCTTCCCGGCTGCCACAGGAATATTAGCAGGAGCAAATATATCAGGAGATCTGGCGGTGAAACATTACACACTTAACAAGTGTTTCTGTTTCTTTACATATTATATATTACATTTGGCATTATTTGTCAAGACTGTTGTGGTGGCCAAAAGTTTGGAATAATGTACAGATTTTGCTGTTTCGGAAGGAAATTGGTACTTTAATTCAGCTGAAGTGGCATTCAACTGATCACAAAGTATAGTCAGGACATTACTGATGTAAAAAACAGCACCATCACTGTTTGAAAAAAGTCATTTTTGATCAAATCTAGACAAGCAACCATCACTCCAACACCTTATCCTTGAGTAATCATGCTAAATTGATCATTTGGTACTAGAAAATCACTTGCCATTATATCAAACACAGCTGAAAGATATTTGGTTCATTAAATGAAGCTTAACATTGTCTTTGTGTTTGTTTTTGAGTTGCCACAGTATGCAATAGACTGGCATGTCTTAAGGTCAATATTAGGTCAAAAATGGCCAAAAAGAAACAGCTTTCTCTAGAAACTCATCAGTCAGTCATTGTTTTGAGGAATGAAGGCTATACAATGCTTGAAACTGCCAAAAAACTGAAGATTTAATACAAAGGTGTACACTACAGTCTTCAAAGACAAAGAACAACTGGCTCTAACAAGGACAGAAAGAGATGTGGAAGACCAGATGTACAACTAAACAAGAGGATAAGTACATCAGAGTCTCTAGTTTGAGAAATAGACGCCTCACATGTCCTCCGCTGACAGCTTCATTGAATTCTACCCGCTCAACACCAGTTTCATGTACAACAGTAAAGAGAAGACTCAGGGGTGCAGGCCTTATGGGAAGAATTGCAAAGAAAAAGCCACTTTTGAAACAGAAAAACAAAAAGAAAAGGTTAGAGTGGGCAAAGAAACACAGACATTGGACAACAGATAATTGGAAAAGAGTGTTATGGATCTTAACCCCATTGAGCTTTTGTGGGATCAGCTAGACTGTAAGGTGCGTGAGAAGTGCCCGACAAGACAGTCACATCTATGGCAAGTGCTACAGGAAGTGTGGGGTGAAATGTCACCTGAGTATCTGGACAAACTGACCGCTAGAATAACAAGGATCTGCAAAGCTGTCATTGCTGCACGTGGAGGATTTTTTGATGAGAACTCTTTGAAGTAGTTTAAGAAGTTCTGAACATTTTTCTCAAATTGTAATAGTAATTTTTCACATTATTAATGTCCTGACTATAAATTGTGATCAGTTGAATGCCACTTTGGTGAATAAAAGTACCAACTTCTTTCCATAAGAGAAAAATCTGTACATTATTCCAAACTTTTGGCCGCCAGTGTATGTCATCACATTTCATAACATACGATATTGGTCTTACTGGTTTTGCACACATGTCTCTTCAGGATCCACAGCTGGCTATTCCAAAAGGAACTCTACTGGCGATCCTCATAACTGGAGTTGTTTATCTTGCTGTTGCCGTCTCCAACGGTGATGAAGATGACAGTATTTTAGTGTTTCTTCGTTTTATTTATTCAGTCATGGATCGGCGATGAGTTTGAGTTTGCTGTGTTTTCAGGCTCTTGTATCGTGCGAGACGCTACAGGTGATGATAACGACACGATCGTGGGTTCGCTGGAGAACTGCACAGACGCGGCCTGCACGCTCGGTTACGATTTCTCCATCTGTAAAGAAGGAGGCTGCAAGTATGGACTTATAAATGACTTCCAGGTATGAGAAACAAGAAATTTGCTTACACTTTTATTGGA
This sequence comes from Myxocyprinus asiaticus, assembly GCF_019703515.2. NCBI lineage: Eukaryota > Metazoa > Chordata > Actinopteri > Cypriniformes > Catostomidae > Myxocyprinus > Myxocyprinus asiaticus. Next base: position 906,261 of record NC_059367.1, on the reverse strand, counting down.
ATACACACAGTATATGCCATCCATTACATTTATAAGGTTTTTTTGGTGGCTCTGTACATTTTCTTTACAACAAGAAGTGTGGAAACCAATGGATACATGAGCAGTTGAATTAGAGATTGTTTAGTTTTGGGTCATGCTGTATCTGAAGTGACCTGAATGAAGAAATGAATGTCCTTCTCTTCAGGAACATCTAATCATGTTTACCATTACTCTAATACATTTAGCCTCTAAATATTACAGATAAATATTGTCTTGGAATAATGTGATGTAAATATCATGTTTTCGTTTTGTCAGGTAATGAGTTTGGTGTCTGGTTTCGGGCCGCTCATCACAGCCGGTATCTTCTCTGCAACTCTCTCATCTGCTCTTGCATCTCTGGTCAGCGCTCCAAAAGTGTTCCAGGTCAGAGTTTCATGTTAGGAAAGACACTGAGAGACATATTGATCAGTAACAGGCCTATTTGTTTGATGAGCATACAGCAGAGGTGGCTGGTGCTTTTCAAAAGCTGCTCAAACTAATCCTTAAACAGTGACATTTCTTAATGAAAATAATTAATTAAGCTCAAAACTGTTTTCGCAGCAAAATGTCTTATTATGAAAGCTTATATTATGTTAAATGTTGCACCGAACGCTGCTCTCTACAGGGGTTATTTTACATTTCATACGCTGTCAGATACGTACAGTACATCACCATTTAAATTATTTAGTCCCGCCCATTTGAGAGCTCAACCAATCAGTGCTTCCAGATAGGACAAACGTACATAGATTGAAAGCTCAATGTCCAGTAAACAGATTAGACATTGCATATCCAATGCGAAGCGACTGGGCGGGACCCAAAAAGATGAGCCTCTCGTCCAATCAACATGGATCTTTTGCACTTAATTTGAATGGTTTAGGTATATGCCCATAGACTCCCACTGAAGCTTCATTAAGGCTCTATAGGTCATGCGTTCGCTGTCTTCTATGGAAATATTCATGTCAGAAAAAGATAACTACGTTACTTGAATGGACAGTGCAATGGTGATGTGTGATATTTGACACTTTTATTCACTAAAGTGTTAAACAATACACAAAAGGGCTTTTTACACTACACTGGGGATCTTTTGCCCCACTTTATATTAGGTGTTTTTTAAATACTATGTACTAACATTATTGTGTAACTACATGTTGCTCTGCAAAATTCTCATAAGATTCACATTTGCTGCTACTGAGGTTGAAGTACGGGTAGGTTTAGGGTTTAGGGTTAGGATATAGGGTAAGGA